>NW_027646441.1:0-181000 GCF_951394435.1 Stenella coeruleoalba | reverse complement strand
GTTCCACATGCATGTTTTAGCTGAAGGAAGAATACCTTAAACCTGGAGAGTTGAGACCCGTGTAATGGGTACCATGCAATATGACTTCAAAGGGTCTTCATTTGCTCACCGAACCTCTCCAATCCTATCACTGCTGCATTTATGCCCCTGTACACATGCTTGATTCTCTTTCGGAGACATAGCAATCCATAGGTTTTAAGATACTTACTAGTCAGGTACATTCTTAGGCGTTTAATATGCGGTGTTGAGTCCATTTCGTTGAGCAAGGAGTAGCTCTTGTCTATTCCATATTTGACTTAAGGAACTTTATCTGTGCTCATTTCAATCTCTGGTTTTATGCAGCACCCCAACTCACCTTTCCCCTTAAGCAAGCATAAGTTGTTTTTCTAAATTTGAGACCCTGTTCTGTTCTGTAATTCAGTTCCTGTGTAGTCAAGTTTACATTCCGTGTATTACTGATATCTTATGATGTTTCTTTTTCTGTGTGACTTACTTCAGTTAGAATCATCATACCTGAATCCACTCATTGTGCTGCTACGGGCCTGATGACACAGATTTCATTGCTGAGTGATATTGCTTTGTAAGTAAATACCACAACTTCTTTATCCATTTTTCACTTTCTGCGATGTTGAACTTGTACTGTAAACGAGGTTCTTGTAAACAGAGGCGTCCCAAACTTTGGGGTGGCTGTGTCTTTTTGATTTTAATTTCCCTAAGCTATAGGACCATAAGTGGCAGTGCCCTAGGCTCTGTTGCTTTGTTTTTTAGATGTTTCAGGAAACACCATACACTTCTCCCGAGTGTCTGTTGGCAACTTACATCCCGCCCATCAGCATAACAAGGCTCCCAGTTCTCCATGGCCTGTCCTGCCTTTCTGGATTTTACACTTTTTTCAGATGGCCCTTTTGACCGGGGGGAAGTGAGACTTCATTGTAGTGCAGATTTCCTTTGCAAGCTTGCTTGGTTGGCCAAAAAGTGCGTATGCGTTTTTTCCTGAATATATTCAGGAAAAAACGCATACGCCCTTTTTGGCCAAGTGCATCATTGTGGACGTTCTGCCTCTTTTCCTATGCTTTCAATGCAATTCCAGTCTACCTCCTGAAATCGGTTTCCTGCAATTCTGCCCCGCTTTGAAGTCCTCTTGGCAGCCTTACTTCAGTATATTTTTGGACGATAGCTGTCATTTATAACTCTGCAGGTTTGTGAATTACAGTGCCCCTGAGCTCCTTTCTTCAACTCGCTTTCTTGTGACCTGGCCGCAACACCGCAAGATGGCTTCAGGCCTTAATCTGGTTCCGGTACGGCACGCTGAGCCTTTGGTTATTTCCTCTTCCTGTTGGGAAATGAGAGTTAAATTTGCCCGTCCAGACACCTCCAGCTAGCCTCTCATTGGTTCTCGCTATTCCTGTTCATCTTCTGCAGAAATTGCAAACTGAGCCAAACAGGAGTTTAAAGGCGCTGACTCTCCAAGTGGGGAGAGTGTTAGTAAAGCGTCTGGAATGTTGCACCCGAGTACCAGGGGAGGAAAACTGAGACATATTTGAACACGTCTCCCGATCACATGGTTGATCATACTCTGGGTTCCACATGCATGTTTTAGCTGAAGGAAGAATACCTTAAACCTGGGTAGTTGAAACCCGTGGAATGGGTACCATGCAATATGACTTCAAAGGGTCTTCATTTGCTCACCGAACCTCTCCAATCCTATCACTGCTGCATTTATGCCCCTGTACACATGCTTGATTCTCTTTCGGAGACATAGCAATCCATAGGTTTTAAGATACTTACTAGTCAGGAACATTCTTAGGCGTTTAATATGCGGTGTTGAGTCCATTTCGCTGAGCAAGGAGTAGCTCTTGTCTATTCCATATTTGGCTTAAGGAACTTTATCTGTACTCATTGCAATCTCTGGTTTTATGCAGCACCCTAACTCACCTTTACCCTTAAGCAAGCATAAGTTGGTTTTCTAAATTTGAGACCCTGTTCTGTTCTGTAATTCAGTTCCTGTGTAGCCAAGTTTACATTCCGTGTATTACTGATATCTTATGATGTTTCTTTTTCTGTGTGACTTATTTCAGTTAGAATCATCATACCTGAATCCACTCATTGTGCTGCTAAGGGCCTGATGACACAGATTTCATTGCTGAGTGATATTGCTTTGTAAGTAAATACCACAAGTTCTTTATCCATTTTTCACTTTCTGCGATGTTGAACTTGTACTGTAAACGAGGTTCTTGTAAACAGAGCCGTTCCAAACTTTGGGGTGGCTGTGTCTTTTTGATTTTAACTTCCCTAAGCTATAGGACCATAACTGGAAGTGCCCTAGGTTCTGTTGCTTTGTTTTTTAGATGTTTCAGGAAACACCATACACTTCTCCCGAGTGGTTGTTGGCAATTTACATCCCGCCCATTAGCATAACAAGGCTCCCAGTTCTCCATGGCCTGTCCTGCCTTTCTGGATTTTACACTTTTTTCAGATGGCCCTTTTGACCGGGGGGAAGTGAGACTTCATTGTAGTGCAGATTTCCTTTGCAAGCTTGCTTGGTTGGCCAAAAAGGGCGTATGCGTTTTTTCCTGAATATATTCAGGAAAAAACGCATACGCCCTTTTTGGCCAAGTGCATCATTGTGGACGTTCTGCCTCTTTTCCTATGCTTTCAATGCAATTCCAGTCTACCTCCTGAAATCGGTTTCCTGCAATTCTGCCCCGCTTTCAAGTCCTCTTGGCAGCCTTACTTCAGTGTATTTTGGATGATAGCTGTCATTTATAACTCTGCAGGTTTGTGAATTACAGTGCCCCTGAGCTCCTTTCTTCAACTTGCTTTCTTGTGACCTGGCCGCAACACCGCAGGATGGCTTCAGGCCCTAATCTGGTTCCGGCCCGGCACGCTGAGCCTTTGGTTATTTCCTTTTCCTGGTGGGAAATGAGAGTTAAATTTGCCCGTCCAGACACCTCCAGCTAGTCTCTCATTGGTTCTCGCTATTCCTGTTCATCTTCCGCAGAAATTGCAAACTGTGCCAAACAGGAGGTTAAAGGCGCTGACTCTCCAAGTGGGGAGAGTGTTAGTAAAGCGTCTGGAATGTTGCACCCGAGTACCAGGGGAGGAAAACTGAGACATATTTGAACACGTCTCCCGTTCACATGGTTGATCATACTTGGGTTCCACATGCATGTTTTAGCTGAAGGAAGAATACCTTAAACCTGGAGAGTTGAGACCCGTGTAATGGGTACCATGCAATATGACTTCAAAGGGTCTTCATTTGCTCACCGAACCTCTCCAATCCTATCACTGCTGCGTTTATGCCCCTGTACACATGCTTGATTCTCTTTCGGAGACATAGCAATCCATAGGTTTTAAGATACTTACTAGTCAGGTACATTCTTAGGCATTTAATATGCGGTGTTCAGTCCATTTCGTTGAGCAAGGAGTAGCTCTTGTCTATTCCATATTTGACTTAAGGAACTTTATCTGGGCTCATTTCAATCTCTGGTTTTATGCAGCACCCCAACTCACCTTTCCCCTTAAGCAAGCATAAGTTGTTTTTCTAAATTTGAGACCCTGTTCTGTTCTGTAATTCAGTTCCTGTGTAGCCAAGTTTACATTCCGTGTATTACTGATATCTTATGATGTTTCTTTTTCTGTGTGACTTACTTCAGTTAGAATCATCATACCTGAATCCACTCATTGTGCTGCTACGGGCCTGATGACACAGATTTCATTGCTGAGTGATATTGCTTTGTAAGTAAATACCACAACTTCTTTATCCATTTTTCACTGTCTGCGATGTTGAACTTGTACTGTAAACGAGGTTCTCGTAAACAGAGCCATTCCAAACTTTGGGGTGGCTGTGTCTTTTTGATTTTAATTTCCCTAAGCTATAGGACCATAAGTGGCAGTGCCCTAGGTTCTGTTGCTTTGTTTTTTACATGTTCCAGGAAACACCATACACTTCTCCCGAGTGGTTGTTGGCAATTTACATCCCGCCCATCAGCATAACAAGGCTCCCAGTTCTCCATGGCCTGTCCTGCCTTTCTGGATTTTACACTTTTTTCAGATGGCCCTTTTGACCGGGGGGAAGTGAGACTTCATTGTAGTGCAGATTTCCTTTGCAAGCTTGCTTGGTTGGCCAAAAAGGGCGTATGCGTTTTTTCCTGAATATATTCAGGAAAAAACGCATACGCCCTTTTTGGCCAAGTGCATCATTGTGGATGTTCTGCCTCTTTTCCTATGCTTTCAATGCAATTCCAGTCTACCTCCTGAAATCGGTTTCCTGCAATTCTGCCCCGCTTTCAAGTCCTCTTGGCAGCCTTACTTCAGTCTATTTTTGGACGATAGCTGTCATTTATAAGTCTGCAGGTTTGTGCATTACAGTGCCCCTGAGCTCCTTTCTTCAACTTCCTTTCTTGTGACCTGGCCGCAACACCGCAGGATGGCTTCAGGCCCTAATCTGGTTCCGGCCCGGCACGCTGAGCCTTTGGTTATTTCCTTTTCCTGGTGGGAAATGAGAGTTAAATTTGCCCGTCCAGACACCTCCAGCTAGTCTCTCATTGGTTCTCGCTATTCCTGTTCATCTTCCGCAGAAATTTCAAACTGGGCCAAACAGGAGGTTAAAGGCGCTGACTCTCCAAGTGGGGAGAGTGTTAGTAAAGCGTCTGGAATGTTGCACCCGAGTACCAGGGGAGGAAAACTGAGACATATTTGAACACGTCTCCCGTTCACATGGTTGATCATACTTGGGTCCCACATGCATGTTTTAGCTGAAGGAAGAATACCTTAAACCTGGAGAGTTGAGACCCGTGTAATGGGTACCATGCAATATGACTTCAAAGGGTCTTCATTTGCTCACCGAACCTCTCCAATCCTATCACTGCTGCGTTTATGCCCCTGTACACATGCTTGATTCTCTTTCGGAGACATAGCAATCCATAGGTTTTAAGATACTTACTAGTCAGGTACATTCTTAGGCGTTTAGTATGCGGTGTTGAGTCCATTTCGTTGAGAAAGGAGTAGCTCTTGTCTATTCCATATTTGACTTAAGGAACTTTATCTGTGCTCATTTCAATCTCTGGTTTTATGCAGCACCCCAACTCACCTTTCCCCTTAAGCAAGCATAAGTTGTTTTTCTAAATTTGAGACCCTGTTCTGTTCTGTAATTCAGTTCCTGTGTAGCCAAGTTTACATTCCGTGTATTACTGATATCTTATGATGTTTCTTTTTCTGTGTGACTTACTTCAGTTAGAATCATCATACCTGAATCCACTCATTGTGCTGCTAAGGGCCTGATGACACAGATTTCATTGCTGAGTGATATTGCTTTGTAAGTAAATACCACAACTTCTTTATCCATTTTTCACTTTCTGCGATGTTGAACTTGTACTGTAAACGAGGTTCTTGTAAACAGAGCCGTTCCAAACTTTGGGGTGGCTGTGTCTTTTTGATTTTAACTTCCCTAAGCTATAGGACCATAACTGGAAGTGCCCTAGGTTCTGTTGCTTTGTTTTTTAGATGTTTCAGGAAACACCATACACTTCTCCCCAGTGGTTGTTGGCAATTTACATCCCGCCCATCAGCATAACAAGGCTCCCAGTTCTCCATGGCCTGTCCTGCCTTTCTGGATTTTACACTTTTTTCAGATGGCCCTTTTGACCGGGGGGAAGTGAGACTTCATTGTAGTGCAGATTTCCTTTGCAAGCTTGCTTGGTTGGCCAAAAAGTGCGTATGCGTTTTTTCCTGAATATATTCAGGAAAAAACGCATACGCCCTTTTTGGCCAAGTGCATCATTGTGGACGTTCTGCCTCTTTTCCTATGCTTTCAATGCAATTCCAGTCTACCTCCTGAAATCGGTTTCCTGCAATTCTGCCCCGCTTTCAAGTCCTCTTGGCAGCCTTACTTCAGTATATTTTTGGACGATAGCTGTCATTTATAACTGCAGGTTTGTGAATTACAGTGCCCCTGAGCTCCTTTCTTCAACTCGCTTTCTTTTGAGCTGGCCGGAACACCGCAGGATGGCTTCAGGCCCTAATCTGGTTCCGGTACGGAACGCTGAGCCTTTGGTTATTTCCTCTTCCTGTTGTGAAATGAGAGTTAAATTTGCCCGTCCAGACACCTCCAGCTAGCCTCTCATTGGTTCTCGCTATTCCTGTTCATCTTCCGCAGAAATTGCAAACTGTGCCAAACAGGAGGTTAAAGGCGCTGACTCTCCAAGTGGGGAGAGTGTTAGTAAAGCGTCTGGAATGTTGCACCCGAGTACCAGGGGAGGAAAACTGACACATATTTGAACACGTCTCCCGATCACATGGTTGATCATACTCTGGGTTCCACATGCATGTTTTAGCTGAAGGAAGAATACCTAAAACCTGGGTATTTGAAACCCGTGGAATGGGTACCATGCAATATGACTTCAAAGGGTCTTCATTTGCTCACCGAACCTCTCCAATCCTATCACTGCTGCGTTTATGCCCCTGTACACATGCTTGATTCTCTTTCGGAGACATAGCGATCCATAGGTTTTAAGATACTTACTAGTCAGGTACATTCTTAGGCGTTTAATATGCGGTGTTGAGTCCATTTCGTTGAGCAAGGAGTAGCTCTTGTCTATTCCATATTTGGCTTAAGGAACTTTATCTGTGCTCATTTCAATCTCTGGCTTTATGCAGCAACCCAACTCGCCTTTCCCCTTCAGCAAGCATAAGTTGGTTTTCTAAATTTGAGAACCTGTTCTGTTTTGGAATTCAGTTCCTGTGTAGCCAAGTTTCCATTCCGTGTATTACTGATATCTTATGATGTTTCTTTTTCTGTGTGACTTATTTCAGTTAGAATCATCGTACCTGAATCTACTCATTATGCTGCTACGGGCCTGATGACATAGATTTCATTGCTGAGTGATACTGCATTGTACGTAAGTACCACAAGTTCTTTATCCATTTTTCACTTTCTGCGATGTTGAACTTGTACTGTAAACGAGGTTCTTGTAAACAGAGGCGTCCCAAACTTTGGGGTGGCTGTGTCTTTTTGATTTTAATTTCCCTAAGCTATAGGACCATAAGTGGAAGTGCCCTAGGCTCTGTTGCTTTGTTTTTTAGATGTTTCAGGAAACACCATACACTTCTCCCGAGTGGTTGTTGGCAATTTACATCCCGCCCATCAGCATAACAAGGCTCCCAGTTCTCCATGGCCTGTCCTGCCTTTCTGGATTTTACACTTTTTTCAGATGGCCCTTTTGACCGGGGGGAAGTGAGACTTCATTGTAGTGCAGATTTCCTTTGCAAGCTTGCTTGGTTGGCCAAAAAGGGCGTATGCGTTTTTTCCTGAATATATTCAGGAAAAAACGCATACGCCCTTTTTGGCCAAGTGCATCATTGTGGACTTTCTGCCTCTTTTCCTGTGCTTTCAATGCAATTCCAGTCTACCTCCTGAAATCGGTTTCCTGCAATTCTGCCCCGCTTTCAAGTCCTCTTGGCAGCCTTACTTCAGTCTATTTTTGGACCATAGCTGTCATTTATAACTCTGCAGGTTTGTGAATTACAGTGCCCCTGAGCTCCTTTCTTCAACTCGCTTTCTTTTGAGCTGGCCGCAACACCGCAGGATGGCTTCAGGCCCTAATCTGGTTCCGGTACGGCACGCTGAGCCTTTGGTTATTTCCTCTTCCTGGTGGGAAATGAGAGTTAAATTTGCCCGTCCAGACACCTCCAGCTAGCCTCTCATTTGTTCTCGGTATTCCTGTTCATCTTCCGCAGAAATTGCAAACTGGGCCAAACAGGAGGTTAAAGGCGCTGACTCTCCAAGTGGGGAGAGTGTTAGTAAAGCGTCTGGAATGTTGCACCCGAGTATCAGGGGAGGAAAACTGAGACATATTTGAACACGTCTCCCGTTCACATGGTTGATCATTCTTGGGTTCCACATGCATGTTTTAGCTGAAGGAAGAATACCTTAAACCTGGAGAGTTGAGACCCGTGGAATGGGTACCATGCAATATGACTTCAAAGGGTCTTCATTTGCTCACCGAACCTCTCCAATCCTATCACTGCTGCGTTTATGCCCCTGTACACATGCTTGATTCTCTTTTGGAGACATAGCAATCCATAGGTTTTACAATACTTACTAGTCAGGTACATACTTAGGCGTTTAATATGCGGTGTTGAGTCCATTTCGTTGAGCAAGGAGTAGCTCTTGTCTATTCCATATTTGACTTAAGGAACTTTATCTGTGCTCATTTCAATCTCTGGTTTTATGCAGCACCCCAACTCACCTTTACCCTTAAGCAAGCATAAGTTGGTTTTCTAAATTTGAGACCCTGTTCTGTTCTGTAATTCAGTTCCTGTGTAGCCAAGTTTCCATTCCGTGTATTACTGATATCTTATGATGTTTCTTTTTCTGTGTGACTTATTTCAGTTAGAATCATCATACCTGAATCCACTCATTGTGATGCTAAGGGCCTGATGACATAGATTTCATTGCTGAGTGATATTGCTTTGTAAGTAAATACCACAACTTCTTTATCCATTTTTCACTTTCTGTGATGTTGAACTTGTACTGTAAACGAGGTTCTTGTAAACAGAGCCGTTCCAAACTTTGGGGTGGCTGTGTCTTTTTGATTTTAATTTCCCTAAGCTATAGGACCATAAGTGGCAGTGCCCTAGGCTCTGTTGCTTTGTTTTTTAGATGTTTCAGGAAACACCATACACTTCTGCCAAGTGTCTGTTGGCAATTTACATCCTGCCCATCAGCATAACAAGGCTCCCAGTTCTCAATGGCCTGTTGCCTTTCTGGATTTTACACTTTTTTCAGATGGCCCTTTTGACCGGGGGGAAGTGAGACTTCATTGTAGTGCAGATTTCCTTTGCAAGCTTGCTTGGTTGGCCAAAAAGGGCGTATGCGTTTTTTCCTGAATATATTCAGGAAAAAATGCATACGCCCTTTTTGGCCAAGTGCATCATTGTGGACGTTCTGCCTCTTTTCCTATGCTTTCAATGCAATTCCAGTCTACCTCCTGAAATCGGTTTCCTGCAATTCTGCCCCGCTTTCAAGTCCTCTTGGCAGCCTTACTTCAGTCTATTTTTGGACGATAGCTGTCATTTATAACTCTGCAGGTTTGTGAATTACAGTGCCCCTGAGCTCCTTTCTTCAACTCGCTTTCTTGTGACCTGGCCGCAACACCGCAGGATGGCTTCAGGCCCTAATCTTGTTCCGGCCCAGCATGCTGAGCCTTTGGTTAATTCCTCTTCCTGGTGGGAAATGAGAGTTAAATTTGCCCGTCCAGACACCTCCAGCTAGCCTCTCATTGGTTCTCGCTATTCCTGTTCATCTTCCGCAGAAATTGCAAACTGGGCCAAACAGGAGGTTAAAGGCGCTGACTCTCCAAGTGGGGAGAGTGTTAGTAAAGCGTCTGGAATGTTGCACCCGAGTACCAGGGGAGGAAAACTGAGACATATTTGAACACGTCTCCCGATCACATGGTTGATCATACTCTGGGTTCCACATGCATGTTTTAGCTGAAGGAAGAATACCTTAAACCTGGGTAGTTGAAACCCGTGGAATGGGTACCATGCAATATGACTTCAAAGGGTCTTCATTTGCTCACCGAACCTCTCCAATCCTATCACTGCTGCATTTATGCCCCTGTACACATGCTTGATTCTCTTTCGGAGACATAGCAATCCATAGGTTTTAAGATACTTACTAGTCAGGAACATTCTTAGGCGTTTAATATGGGGTGTTGAGTCCATTTCGTTGAGCAAGGAGTAGATCTTGTCTATTCCATATTTGGCTTAAGGAACTTTATCTGTGCTCATTTCAATCTCTGGTTTTATGCAGCACCCCAACTCACCTTTCCCCTTAAGCAAGCATAAGTTGTTTTTCTAAATTTGAGACCCTGTTCTGTTCTGTTATTCAGTTCCTGTGTAGCCAAGTTTACATTCCGTGTATTACTGATATCTTATGATGTTTCTTTTTCTGTGTGACTTACTTCAGTTAGAATCATCATACCTGAATCCACTCATTGTGCTGCTAAGGGCCTGATGACACAGATTTCATTGCTGAGTGATATTGCTTTGTAAGTAAATACCACAACTTCTTTATCCATTTTTCACTTTCTGCGATGTTGAACTTGTACTGTAAACGAGGTTCTTGTAAACAGAGCCGTTCCAAACTTTGGGGTGGCTGTGTCTTTTTGATTTTAACTTCCCTAAGCTATAGGACCATAACTGGAAGTGCCCTAGGTTCTGTTGCTTTGTTTTTTAGATGTTTCAGGAAACACCATACCCTTCTCCCGAGTGGTTGTTGGCAATTTACATCCCGCCCATCAGCATAACAAGGCTCCCAGTTCTCCATGGCCTGTCCTGCCTTTCTGGATTTTACACTTTTTTCAGATGGCCCTTTTGACCGGGGGGAAGTGAGACTTCATTGTAGTGCAGATTTCCTTTGCAAGCTTGCTTGGTTGGCCAAAAAGGGCGTATGCGTTTTTTCCTGAATATATTCAGGAAAAAACGCATACGCCCTTTTTGGCCAAGTGCATGATTGTGGACGTTCTGCCTCTTTTCCTATGCTTTCAATGCAATTCCAGTCTACCTCCTGAAATCGGTTTCCTGCAATTCTGCCCCGCTTTCAAGTCCTCTGGGCTGCCTTACTTCAGTCTATTTTTGGACGATAGCTGTCATTTGTAACTCTGCAGGTTTGTGAATTACAGTGCCCCTGAGCTCCTTTCTTCAACTCGCTTTCTTTTGAGCTGGCTGCAACACCGCAGATGGCTTCAGGCCCTAATCTGGTTCCGGTACCGCACGCTGAGCCTTTGGTTATTTCCTCTTCCTGGTGGGAAATGAGAGTTAAATTTGCCCGTCCAGACACCTCCAGCTAGCCTCTCATTGGTTCTCGGTATTCCTGTTCATCTTCCGCAGAAATTGCAAACTGGGCCAAACAGGAGGTTAAAGGCGCTGACTCTCCAAGTGGGGAGAGTGTTAGTAAAGCGTCTGGAATGTTGCACCCGAGTATCAGGGGAGGAAAACTGAGACATATTTGAACACGTCTCCCGTTCACATGGTTGATCATTCTTGGGTTCCACATGCATGTTTTAGCTGAAGGAAGAATACCTTAAACCTGGAGAGTTGAGACCCGTGTAATGGGTACCATGCAATATGACTTCAAAGGGTCTTCATTTGCTCACCGAACCTCTCCAATCCTATCACTGCTGCGTTTATGCCCCTGTACACATGCTTGATTCTCTTTTGGAGACATAGCAATCCATAGGTTTTACAATACTTACTAGTCAGGTACATTCTTAGGCGTTTAATATGCGGTGTTGAGTCCATTTCGTTGAGCAAGGAGTAGCTCTTGTCTATTCCATATTTGACTTAAGGAACTTTATCTGTGCTCATTTCAATCTCTGGTTTTATGCAGCACCCCAACTCACCTTTACCCTTAAGCAAGCATAAGTTGGTTTTCTAAATTTGAGACCCTGTTCTGTTCTGTAATTCAGTTCCTGTGTAGCCAAGTTTCCATTCCGTGTATTACTGATATCTTATGATGTTTCTTTTTCTGTGTGACTTATTTCAGTTAGAATCATCATACCTGAATCCACTCATTGTGATGCTAAGGGCCTGATGACATAGATTTCATTGCTGAGTGATATTGCTTTGTAAGTAAATACCACAACTTCTTTATCCATTTTTCACTTTCTGCGATGTTGAACTTGTACTGTAAACGAGGTTCTTGTAAACAGAGCCGTTCGAAACTTTGGGGTGGCTGTGTCTTTTTGATTTTAATTTCCCTAAGCTATAGGACCATAAGTGGAAGTGCCCTAGGCTCTGTTGCTTTGTTTTTTAGATGTTTCAGGAAACACCATACACTTCTGCCAAGTGTCTGTTGGCAATTTACATCCCGCCCATCAGCATAACAAGGCTCCCAGTTCTCAATGGCCTGTTGCCTTTCTGGATTTTACACTTTTTTCAGATGGCCCTTTTGACCGGGGGGAAGTGAGACTTCATTGTAGTGCAGATTTCCTTTGCAAGCTTGCTTGGTTGGCCAAAAAGGGCGTATGCGTTTTTTCCTGAATATATTCAGGAAAAAATGCATACGCCCTTTTTGGCCAAGTGCATCATTGTGGACGTTCTGCCTCTTTTCCTATGCTTTCAATGCAATTCCAGTCTACCTCCTGAAATCGGTTTCCTGCAATTCTGCCCCGCTTTCAAGTCCTCTTGGCAGCCTTACTTCAGTCTATTTTTGGACGATAGCTATCATTTATAACTCTGCAGGTTTGTGAATTACAGTGCCCCTGAGCTGCTTTCTTCAACTCGCTTTCTTGTGACCTGGCCGCAACACCGCAGGATGGCTTCAGGCCCTAATCTGGTTCCGGCCCAGCATGCTGAGCCTTTGGTTAATTCCTCTTCCTGGTGGGAAATGAGAGTTAAATTTGCCCGTCCAGACACCTCCAGCTAGCCTCTCATTGGTTCTCGCTATTCCTGTTCATCTTCCGCAGAAATTGCAAACTGGGCCAAACAGGAGGTTAAAGGCGCTGACTCTCCAAGTGGGGAGAGTGTTAGTAAAGCGTCTGGAATGTTGCACCCGAGTACCAGGGGAGGAAAACTGAGACATATTTGAACACGTCTCCCGTTCACATGGTTGATCATACTTGGGTTCAACATGCATGTTTTAGCTGAAGTAAGAATACCTTAAACCTGGGTATTTGAAACCCGTGGAATGGTACAATGCAATATGACTTCAAAGGGTCTTCATTTGCTCACCGAACCTCTCCAATCCTATCACTGCTGCGTTTATGCTCCTGTACACATGCTTGATTCTCTTTCGGAGACATAGCAATCCATAGGTTGTAAGATACTTACTAGTCAGGTACATTCTTAGGCGTTTAATATGCGGTGTTGAGTCCATTTCGTTGAGCAAGGAGTAGCTCTTGTCTATTCCATATTTAACTTAAGGAACTTTATCTGTGCTCATTTCAATCTCTGGTTTTATGCAGCACCCCAACTCACCTTTACCCTTAAGCAAGCATAAGTTGGTTTTCTAAATTTGAGACCCTGTTCTCTTCTGTAATTCAGTTCCTGTGTAGCCAAGTTTACATTCCGTGTATTACTGATATCTTATGATGTTTCTTTTTCTGTGTGACTTATTTCAGTTAGAATCATCATACCTGAATCCACTCATTGTGCTGCTAAGGGCCTTGTGACACAGATTTCATTGCTGAGTGATATTGCTTTGTAAGTAAATACCACAACTTCTTTATCCATTTTTCACTTTCTGCGATGTTAAACTTGTACGGTAAACGAGGTTCTTGTAAACAGAGCCATTCGAAACTTTGGGGTGGCTGTGTCTTTTTGATTTTAATTTCCCTAAGCTATAGGACCATAAGTGGAAGTGCCCTAGGTTCTGTTGTTTTGTTTTTTAGATGTTTCAGGAAACACCATACACTTCACCCGAGTGGCTGTTGGCAATTTACATCCCGCCCATCAGCATAACAAGGCTCCCAGTTCTCCATGGCCTGTCCTGCCTTTCTGGATTTTACACTTTTTTCAGATGGCCCTTTTGACCTGGGGGAAGTGAGACTTCATTGTAGTGCAGATTTCCTTTGCAAGCTTGCTTGGTTGGCCAAAAAGGGCGTATGCGTTTTTTTCTGAATATATTCAGGAAAAAACGCATACGCCCTTTTTGGCCAAGTGCATCATTGTGGACGTTCTGCCTCTTTTCCTATGCTTTCAATGCAATTCCAGTCTACCTCCTGAAATCGGTTTCCTGCAATTCTGCCCCGCTTTCAAGTCCTCTTGGCAGCCTTACTTCAGTCTATTTTTGGACGATAGCTGTCATTTATAACTCTGCAGGTTTGTGAATTACAGTGCCCCTGAGCTCCTTTCTTCAACTCGCTTTCTTGTGACCTGGCCGCAACACCGCAGGATGGCTTCAGGCCCTAATCTGGTTCCGGCCCGGCATGCTGAGCCTTTGGTTAATTCCTCTTCCTGGTGGGAAATGAGAGTTAAATTTGCCCGTCCAGACACCTCCAGCTAGCCTCTCATTGGTTCTCGCTATTCCTGTTCATCTTCCGCAGAAATTGCAAACTGGGCCAAACAGGAGGTTAAAGGGACTGACTCTCCAAGTCGGGAGAGTGTTAGTAAAGCGTCTGGAATGTTGCACCCGAGTACCAGGGGAGGAAAACTGAGACATATTTGAACACGTCTCCCGTTCACATGGTTGATCATCCTCTAGGTTCCACATGCATGTTTTAGCTGAAGGAAGAATACCTTAAACCTGGGTAGTTGAAACCCGTGGAATGGGTACCATGCAATATGACTTCAAAGGGTCTTCATTTGCTCACCGAAACTCTCCAATCCTATCACTGCTGTGTTTATGCCCCTGTACACACGCTTGATTCTCTTTTGGAGACATAGCAATCCATAGGTTTTAAGATACTTACTAGTCAGGTACATTCTTAGGCGTTTAATATGGGGTGTTGAGTCCATTTCGTTGAGCAAGGAGTAGCTCTTGTCTATTCCATATTTGGCTTAAGGAACTTTATCTGTGCTCATTTCAATCTCTGGTTTTATGCAGCACCCCAACTCACCTTTCCCCTTAAGCAAGCATAAGTTGGTTTTCTAAATTTGAGACCCTGTTCTGTTTTGGAATGCAGTTCCTGTGTAGCCAAGTTTACATTCCGTGTATTAGTGATATCTTATGATGTTTCTTTTTCTGTGTGACTTATTTCAGTTAGAATCATCGTACCTGAATCCACTCATTATGCTGCTACGGGCCTGATGACATAGATTTCATTGCTGAGTGATACTGCATTATACGTAAGTACCACAAGTTCTTTATCCATTTTTCACTTTCTGTGATATTGAACTTTTACGGTAAACGAGGTTCTTGTAAACGGAGGCGTCCCAAACTTTGGGGTGGCTGTGTCTTTTTGATTTTAATTTCCCTAAGCTATAGGACCATAAGTGGAAGTGCCCTAGGTTCTGTTGCTTTGTTTTTTAGATGTTTCAGGAAACACCATACACTTCTGCCAAGTGGCTGTTGGCAATTTACATCCCGCCCATCAGCATAACAAGGCTCCCAGTTCTCCATGGCCTGTCCTGCCTTTCTGGATTTTACACTTTTTTCAGATGGCCCTTTTGGCCGGGGGGAAGTGAGACTTCATTGTAGTGCAGATTTCCTTTGCAAGCTTGCTTGGTTGGCCAAAAAGGGCGTATGCGTTTTTTCCTGAATATATTCAGGAAAAAACGCATACGCCCTTTTTGGCCAAGTGCATCATTGTGGACGTTCTGCCTCTTTTCCTATGCTTTCAATGCAATTCCAGTCTACCTCCTGAAATCGGTTTCCTGCAATTCTGCCCCGCTTTGAAGTCCTCTTGGCAGCCTTACTTCAGTCTATTTTTGGACGATAGCTGTCATTTATAACTCTGCAGGTTTGTGAATTACAGTGCCCCTGAGCTCCTTTCTTCAACTCGCTTTCTTGTGAGCTGGCCGCAACACCGCAGGATGGCTTTAGGCCCTAATCTGGTTCCGGCACGGCATGCTGAGCCTTTGGTTATTTCCTCTTCCTGGTGGGAAATGAGAGTTAAATTTGCCCGTCCAGACACCTCCAGCTAGTCTCTCAATGGTTCTCGCTATTCCTGTTCATCTTCCACAGAAATTGCAAACTGGGCCAAACAGGAGGTTAAAGAGACTGACTCTCCAAGTCGGGAGAGTGTTAGTAAAGCGTCTGGAATGTTGCACCCGAGTACCAGGGGAGGAAAACTGAGACATATTTGAACACGTCTCCCGTTCACATGGTTGATCATACTTGGGTTCCACATGCATGTTTTAGCTGAAGGAAGAATACCTTAAACCTGTGTATTTGAAACCCGTGTAATGGGTACCATGCAATATGACTTCAAAGGGTCTTCATTTGCTCACCGAACCTCTCCAATCCTATCACTGCTGCGTTTATGCCCCTGTACACATGCTTGATTCTCTTTCGGAGACATAGCAATCCATAGGTTTTAAGATACTTACTAGTCAGGTACATTCTTAGGCGTTTAATATGCGGTGTTGAGTCCACTTCATTGAGCAAGGAGTAGCTCTTGTCTATTCCATATTTGGCTTAAGGAACTTTATCTGTGCTCATTTCAATCTCTGGTTTTATGCAGCACCCCAACTCACCTTTCCCCTTAAGCAAGCATAAGTTGGTTTTCTAAATTTGAGACCCTGTTCTGTTCTGTAATTCAGTTCCTGTGTAGCCAAGTTTACATTCCGTGTATTACTGATATCTTATGATGTTTCTTTTTCTGTGTGACTTATTTCAATTAGAATCATCATACCTGAATCCACTCATTGTGCTGCTAAGGGCCTGATGACACAGATTTCATTGCTGAGTGATATTGCTTTGTAAGTAAATACCACAACTTTATTATCCATTTTTCACTTTCTGCGATGTTGAACTTGTACTGTAAACGAGGTTCTTGTAAACAGAGCCGTTCGAAACTTTCGGGTGGCTGTGTCTTTTTTATTTTAAATTCCCTAAGCTATAGGACCATAAGTGGAAGTGCCCTAGGCTCTATTGCTTTGTTTTTTAGATGTTTCAGGAAACACCATACACTTCTCCCGAGTGTTTGTTGGCAATTTACATCCCGCCCTTCAGCATAACAAGGCTCCCAGTTCTCCATGGCCTGTCCTGCCTTTCTGGATTTTACACTTTTTTCAGATGGCCCTTTTGACCGGGAGAAGTGAGACTTCATTGTAGTGCAGATTTCCTTTGCAAGCTTCCTTGGTTGGCCAAAAATGGCGTATGCGTTTTTTCCTGAATATATTCAGGAAAAAACGCATACGCCCTTTTTGGCCAAGTGCATCATTGTGGACGTTCTGCCTCTTTTCCTATGCTTTCAATGCAATTCCAGTCTACCTCCTGAAATCGGTTTCCTGCAATTCTGCCCCGCTTTCAAGTCCTCTTGGCAGCCTTACTTCAGTCTATTTTTGGACGATAGCTCTCATTTATAACTCTGCAGGTTTGTGAATTACAGTGCCCCTGAGCTCCTTTCTTCAACTCGCTTTCTTGTGACCTGGCCGCAACACCGCAGGATGGCTTCAGGCCCTAATATTGTTCCGGTACGGCACGCTGAGCCTTTGGTTATTTCCTCTTCCTGCTGGGAAATGAGAGTTAAATTTGCCCGTCCAGACACCTCCAGCTAGCCTCTCATTGGTTCTCGCTATTCCTGTTCATCTTCCGCAGAAATTGCAAACTGGGCCAAACAGGAGGTTAAAGGCGCTGACTCTCCAAGTGGGGAGAGTGTTAGTAAAGCGTCTGGAATGTTGCAACCGAGTACCAGGGGAGGAAAACTGAGACATATTAGAACACGTCTCCCGTTCACATGGTTGATCATACTCTGGGTTCCACATGCATGTTTTAGCTGAAGGAAGAATACCTTAAAACTGGAGAGTTGAGACCCGTGTAATGGGTACCATGCAATATGACTTCAAAGGGTCTTCATTTGCTCACCGAACCTCTCCAATCCTATCACTGCTGCGTTTATGCCCCTGTACACATGCTTGATTCTCTTTCGGAGACATAGCAATCCATAGGTTTTAAGATACTTACTAGTCAGGTACATTCTTAGGCGTTTAATATGCGGTGTTGAGTCCATTTCGTTGAGCAAGGAGTAGCTCTTGTCTATTCCATATTTGGCTTAAGGAACTTTATCTGTGCTCATTTCAATCTCTGGTTTTATGCAGCACCCCAACTCACCTTTACCCTTAAGCAAGCATAAGTTGGTTTTCTAAATTTGAGACCCTGTTCTCTTCTGTAATTCAGTTCCTGTGTAGCCAAGTTTACATTCCGTGTATTACTGATATCTTATGATGTTTCTTTTTCTGTGTGACTTATTTCAGTTAGAATCATCATACCTGAATCCACTCATTGTGCTGCTAAGGGCCTTGTGACACAGATTTCATTGCTGAGTGATATTGCTTTGTAAGTAAATACCACAACTTCTTTATCCATTTTTCACTTTCTGCGATGTTAAACTTGTACGGTAAACGAGGTTCTTGTAAACAGAGCCATTCGAAACTTTGGGGTGGCTGTGTCTTTTTGATTTTAATTTCCCTAAGCTATAGGACCATAAGTGGAAGTGCCCTAGGTTCTGTTGTTTTGTTTTTTAGATGTTTCAGGAAACACCATACACTTCACCCGAGTGGCTGTTGGCAATTTACATCCCGCCCATCAGCATAACAAGGCTCCCAGTTCTCCATGGCCTGTCCTGCCTTTCTGGATTTTACACTTTTTTCAGATGGCCCTTTTGACCGGGGGGAAGTGAGACTTCATTGTAGTGCAGATTTCCTTTGCAAGCTTGCTTGGTTGGCCAAAAAGGGCGTATGCGTTTTTTTCTGAATATATTCAGGAAAAAACGCATACGCCCTTTTTGGCCAAGTGCATCATTGTGGACGTTCTGCCTCTTTTCCTATGCTTTCAATGCAATTCCAGTCTACCTCCTGAAATCGGTTTCCTGCAATTCTGCCCCGCTTTCAAGTCCTCTTGGCAGCCTTACTTCAGTCTATTTTTGGACGATAGCTGTCATTTATAACTCTGCAGGTTTGTGAATTACAGTGCCCCTGAGCTCCTTTCTTCAACTCGCTTTCTTGTGACCTGGCCGCAACACCGCAGGATGGCTTCAGGCCCTAATCTGGTTCCGGCCCGGCATGCTGAGCCTTTGGTTAATTCCTCTTCCTGGTGGGAAATGAGAGTTAAATTTGCCCGTCCAGACACCTCCAGCTAGCCTCTCATTGGTTCTCGCTATTCCTGTTCATCTTCCGCAGAAATTGCAAACTGGGCCAAACAGGAGGTTAAAGGGACTGACTCTCCAAGTCGGGAGAGTGTTAGTAAAGCGTCTGGAATGTTGCACCCGAGTACCAGGGGAGGAAAACTGAGACATATTTGAACACGTCTCCCGTTCACATGGTTGATCATCCTCTAGGTTCCACATGCATGTTTTAGCTGAAGGAAGAATACCTTAAACCTGGGTAGTTGAAACCCGTGGAATGGGTACCATGCAATATGACTTCAAAGGGTCTTCATTTGCTCACCGAAACTCTCCAATCCTATCACTGCTGTGTTTATGCCCCTGTACACACGCTTGATTCTCTTTTGGAGACATAGCAATCCATAGGTTTTAAGATACTTACTAGTCAGGTACATTCTTAGGCGTTTAATATGGGGTGTTGAGTCCATTTCGTTGAGCAAGGAGTAGCTCTTGTCTATTCCATATTTGGCTTAAGGAACTTTATCTGTGCTCATTTCAATCTCTGGTTTTATGCAGCACCCCAACTCACCTTTCCTCTTAAGCAAGCATAAGTTGGTTTTCTAAATTTGAGACCCTGTTCTGTTTTGGAATGCAGTTCCTGTGTAGCCAAGTTTACATTCCGTGTATTAGTGATATCTTATGATGTTTCTTTTTCTGTGTAACTTATTTCAGTTAGAATCATCGTACCTGAATCCACTCATTATGCTGCTACGGGCCTGATGACATAGATTTCATTGCTGAGTGATACTGCATTATACGTAAGTACCACAAGTTCTTTATCCATTTTTCACTTTCTGTGATATTGAACTTTTACGGTAAACGAGGTTCTTGTAAACGGAGGCGTCCCAAACTTTGGGGTGGCTGTGTCTTTTTGATTTTAATTTCCCTAAGCTATAGTACCATAAGTGGAAGTGCCCTAGGCTCTGTTGCTTTGTTTTTTAGATGTTTCAGGAAACACCATACACTTCTCCCGAGTGTCTGTTGGCAATTTACATCCCGCCCATCAGCATAACAAGGCTCCCAGTTCTCCATGGCCTGTCCTGCCTTTCTGGATTTTACACTTTTTTCAGATGGCCCTTTTGACCGGGGGGAAGTGAGACTTCATTGTAGTGCAGATTTCCTTTGCAAGCTTGCTTGGTTGGCCAAAAATGGCGTATGCGTTTTTTCCTGAATATATTCAGGAAAAAACGCATACGCCCTTTTTGGCCAAGTGCATCATTGTGGACGTTCTGCCTCTTTTCCTATGCTTTCAATGCAATTCCAGTCTACCTCCTGAAATCGGTTTCCTGCAATTCTGCCCCGCTTTCAAGTCCTCTCGGCAGCCTTACTTCAGTCTATTTTTGGACGATAGCTGTCATTTATAACTCTGCAGGTTTGTGAATTACAGTGCCCCTGAGCTCCTTTCTTCAACTCGCTTTCTTTTGAGCTGGCCGCAACACCGCAGGATGGCTTCAGGCCCTAATCTGGTTCCGCCACGGCACGCTGAGCCTTTGGTTATTTCCTCTTCCTGGTGGGAAATGAGAGTTAAATTTGCCCGTCCAGACACCTCCAGCTAGCCTCTCATTGGTTCTCGCTATTCCTGTTCATCTTCCGCAGAAATTGCAAACTGTGCCAAACAGGAGGTTAAAGGCGCTGACTCTCCAAGTGGGGAGAGTGTTAGTAAAGCGTCTGGAATGTTGCACCCAAGTACCAGGGTACGAAAACTGAGACATATTTGAACACGTCTCCCGATCACATGGTTGATCATACTCTGGGTTCCACATGCATGTTTTAGCTGAAGGAAGAATACCTAAAACCTGGGTAGTTGAAACCCGTGGAATGGGAACCATGCAATATGACTTCAAAGGGTCTTCATTTGCTCACCGAACTTCTCCAAACCTATCACTGCTGCGTTTATGCCCCTGTACACATGCTTGATTCTCTTTCGGAGACATAGCAATCCATAGGTTTTAAGATACTTACTAGTCAGGTACATTCTTAGGTGTTTAATATGCGGTGTTGAGTCCATTTCGTTGAGCAAGGAGTAGCTCTTGTCTATTCCATATTTGGCTTAAGGAACTTTATCTGTGCTCATTTCAATCTCTGGTTTTATGCAGCACTCCAACTCACCTTTACCCTTAAGCAAGCATAAGTTGGTTTTCTAAATTTGAGACCCTGTTCTGTTCTATAATTCAGTTCCTGTGTAGCCAAGTTTACATTCCGTGTATTAGTGATATCTTATGATGTTTCTTTTTCTGTGTGACTTACTTCAGTTAGAATCATCGTACCTGAAATCACTCATTATGCTGCTAAGTGCCTGATGACATAGATTTCATTGCTGAGTGATACTGCATTGTACGTAAGTACCACAAGTTCTTTATCCATTTTTCACTTTCTGCGATGTTGAACTTGTACGGTAAACGAGGTTCTTGTAAACAGAGGCGTCCCAAACTTTGGGGTGGCTGTGTCTTTTTGATTTTAATTTCCCTAAGCTATAGGACCATAAGTGGAAGTGCCCTAGGCTCTGTTGCTTTGTTTTTTAGATGTTTCAGGAAACACCATACATTTCTCCCGAGTGTCTGTTGGCAATTTACATCCCGCCCATCAGCATAACAAGGCTCCCAGTTCTCCATGGCCTGTCCTGCCTTTCTGGATTTTACACTTTTTTCAGATGGCCCTTTTGACCGGGGGGAAGTGAGACTTCATTGTAGTGCAGATTTCCTTTGCAAGTTTGCTTGGTTGGCCAAAAAGGGCGTATGCGTTTTTTCCTGAATATATTCAGGAAAAAACGCATACGCCCTTTTTGGCCAAGTGCATCATTGTGGACGTTCTGCCTCTTTTCCTATGCTTTCAATGCAATTCCAGTCTACCTCCTGAAATCGGTTTCCTGCAATTCTGCCCCGCTTTCAAGTCCTCTTGGCAGCCTTACTTCAGTCTATTTTTGGACGATAGTTGTCATTTATAACTCTGCAGGTTTGTGAATTACAGTGCCCCTGAGCTCCTTTCTTCAACTCGCTTTCTTGTGACCTGGCCGCAACACCGCAGGATGTCTTCAGGCCCTAATCTGGTTCCGGCACGGCATGCTGAGCCTTTGGTTAATTCCTCTTCCTGGTGGGAAATGAGAGTTAAATTTGCCCATCCAGACACCTCCAGCTAGTCTCTCATTGGTTCTCGCTATTCCTGTTCATCTTCCACAGAAATTGCAAACTAGGCCAAACAGGAGGTTAAAGGGACTGACTCTCCAAGTGGGGAGAGTGTTAGTAAAGCGTCTGGAATGTTGCACCTGAGTACCAGGGTACGAAAACTGAGACATATTTGAACACGTCTCCCGATCACATGGTTGATCATACTCTAGGTTCCACATGCATGTTTTAGCTGAAGGAAGAATACCTTAAACCTGGGTAGTTGAAACCCGTGGAATGGGTACCATGCAATATGACTTCAAAGGGTCTTCATTTGCTCACGAACCTCTCCAATCCTATCACTGCTGCGTTTATGCCCCTGTACACATGCTTGATTCTCTTTCGGAGACATAGTAATCCATAGGTTTTAAGATACTTACTAGTCAGGTACATTCTTAGGCGTTTAATATGCGGTGTTGAGTCCATTTCGTTGAGCAAGGAGTAGCTCTTGTCTATTCCATATTTGGCTTAAGGAACTTTATCTGTGCTCATTTCAATCTCTGGTTTTATGCAGCACCCCAACTCACCTTTCCCCTTAAGCAAGCATAAGTTGGTTTTCTAAATTTGATCCCTGTTCTGTTTTGGAATTCAGTTCCTGTGTAGCCAAGTTTACATTCCGTGTATTAGTGATATCTTATGATGTTTCTTTTTCTGTGTGACTTATTTCAGTTAGAATCATCGTACCTGAATCCACTCATTATGCTGCTATGGGCCTGATGACATAGATTTCATTGCTGAGTGATACTGCATTGTACGTAAGTACCACAAGTTCTTTATCCATCTTTCACTTTCTGTGATATTGAACTTGTACGGTAAACGAGGTTCTTGTAAACAGAGGCGTCCCAAACTTTGGGGTGGCTGTGTCTTTCTAATTTTAATTTCCCTAAGCTATAGGACCATAAGTGGAAGTGCCCTAGGCTCTGTTGCTTTGTTTTTTAGATGTTTCAAGAAACACCATACACTTCTGCCGAGTGTCTGTTGGCAATTTACATCCCGCCCATCAGCATAACAAGGTTCCCAGTTCTCCATGGCCTGTCCTGCCTTTCTGGATGTTACACTTTTTTCAGATGGCCCTTTTGACCGGGGGGAAGTGAGACTTCATTGTAGTGCAGATTTCCTTTGCAAGCTTGCTTGGTTGGCCAATAAGGGCGTATGCGTTTTTTCCTGAATATATTCAGGAAAAAACGCATACGCCCTTTTTGGCCAAGTGCATCATTGTGGACGTTCTGCCTCTTTTCCTATGCTTTCAATGCAATTCCAGTCTACCTCCTGAAATCGGTTTCCTGCAATTCTGCCCCGCTTTCAAGTCCTCTTGGCAGCCTTACTTCAGTCTATTTTTGGACGATAGCTGTCATTTATAACTCTGCAGGTTTTTGAATTTCAGTGCCCCTGAGCTCCTTTCTTCAACTCGCTTTCTTGTGAGCTGGCCGCAACACCGCAGGATGGCTTCAGGCCCTAATTTGGTTCCGGCACGGCACACTGAGCCTTTGGTTATTTCCTCTTCCTGGTGGGAAATGAGAGTTAAATTTGCCCGTCCAGACGCCTCCAGCTAGTCTCTCATTGGTTCTCGCTATTCCTGTTCATCTTCCGCAGAAATTGCAAACTGGGCCAAACAGGAGGTTAAAGGGACTGACTCTCTAAGTCGGGAGAGGGTTAGTAAAGCATCTGGAATGTTGCACCCGAGTACCAGGGGAGGAAAACTGAGACATATTTGAACACGTCTCCCGATCACATGGTTGATCATACTCTAGGTCCCACATGCATGTTTTAGCTGAAGGAAGAATACCTTAAACCTGGGTAGTTGAAACCTGTGCAATGGGTACCATGCAATATGACTTCAAAGGGTCTTCATTTGCTCACCGAACCTCTCCAATCCTATCACTGCTGCGTTTATGCCCCTATACACATGCTTGATTCTCTTTCGGAGACATAGCAATCCATAGGTTTTAAGATACTTACTAGTCAGGTACATTCTTAGGCGTTTAATATGCGGTGTTGAGTCCATTTCGTTGAGCAAGGAGTAGTTCTTGTCTATTCCATATTTGGCTTAAGGAACTTTATCTGTGCTCATTTCAATCTCTGGTTTTATGCAGCACCCCAACTCACCATTCCCCTTAAGCAAGCATAAGTTGGTTTTCTAAATTTAAGACCCTGTTCTGTTCTGTAATTCAGTTCCTGTGTAGCCAAGTTTACATTCCGTGTATTACTGATATCTTATGATGTTTCTTTTTCTGTGTGACTTATTTCAGTTAGAATCATCGTACCTGAATCCACTCATTGTGCTGCTAAGGGCCTGATGACATAGATTTCATTGCTGAGTGATATTGCTTTGTAAGTAAATACCACAACTTCTTTATCCATTTTTCACTTTCTGTGATGTTGAACTTGTATCCTAAACAAGGTTCTTGTAAACAGAGCTGTTCCAAACTTTGGGGTGGCTGTTTCTTTTTTATTTTAATTTCCCTAAGCTATAGGACCATAAGTGGAAGTGCCCTAGGCTCTGTTGCTTTGCTTTTTAACTGTTTTAGGAAACACCATACACTTCTCCCGAGTGTCTGTTGGCAATTTACATCCCGCCCATCAGCATAACAAGGCTCCCAGTTCTCCATGGCCTGTCCTGCCTTTCTGGATTGTACACTTTTTTCACATGGTCCTTTTGACCGGGGGGAAGTGAGACTTCAGTGTAGTGCAGATTTCCTTTGCAAGTTTGCTTGGTTGGCCAAAAAGGGCGTATGCCTTTTTCCCTGAATATATTCAGGAAAAAACACATACACACTTTTTGGCCAAGTACATCATTGTGGACGTTCTGCCTCTTTTCCTATGCTTTCAATGCAATTCCAGTCTACCACCTGAAATCGGTTTTCTGCAATTCTGCCCCGCTTTCAAGTCCTCTTGGCAGCCTAACTTCAGTATATTTTTCGACGATAGCTGTAATTTATAACTCTGCAGGTTTGTGCATTACAGTGCCCCTTAGCTCCTTTCTTCAACTCGCTTTCTTGTGACCTGGCCTCAACACCGCAGAATGGCTTCAGGCCCTAATCTTGTTCTGGCACAGCACGCTGAGCCTTTGGTTAATTCCTCTTCCTGGTGGGAAATGAGAGTTAAATTTGCCCGTCCAGACACCTCCAGCTAGTCTCTCATTGGTTCTCGCTATTCCTGTTCATCTTCCGCAGAAATTGCAAACTGGGCCAAACAGGAGGTTAAAGGCGCTGACTCTCCAAGTGGGGAGAGTGTTAGTAAAGTGTCTGGAATGTTGCACCCGAGTACCAGGGTACGAAAACTGAGACATATTTGAACACGTCTCCCGTTCACATGGTTGATCATACTCTGGGTTCCACATGCATGTTTTAGCTGAAGGAAGAATACCTTAAACCTGGAGAGTTGAGACCCGTGGAATGGGTACCATGCAATATGATTTCAAAGGGTCTTCATTTGCTCACCGAACCTCTCCAATCCTATCACTGCTGCGTTTATGCCCCTGTACACACCCTTGATTCCCTTTTGGAGACATAGCAATCCATAGGTTTTAAGATACTTACTAGTCAGGTACATTCTTAGGGGTTTAATATGGGGTGTTGATTCCATTTCGTTGAGCAAGGAGTAGCTCTTGTTTATTCCATATTTGGCTTAAGGGACTTTATCTGTGCTCATTTAAATCTCTGGTTTTATGCAGCACCCCAACTCACCTTTCCCCTTAAGCAAGCATAAGTTGGTTTTCTAAATTTGAGACCCTGTTCTGTTTTGGAATTCAGTTCCTGTGTAGCCAAGTTTACATTCCGTGTATTAGTGATATCTTATGATGTTTCTTTCTCTGTGTGACTTATTTCAGTTAGAATCATCATACCTGAATCCACTCATTGTGCTGCTAAGGGCCTGATGACATAGATTTCATTGCTGAGTGATATTGCTTTGTAAGTAAATACCACAACTTCTTTATCCATTTTTCACTTTCTGTGATATTGAACTTGTACTGTAAACGAGGTTCTTGTAAACAGAGGCGTCCCAAACTTTGGGGTGGCTGTGTCTTTTTGATTTTAATTTCCCTAAGCTATAGGACCATAAGTGGAAGTGCCCTAGGCTCTGTTGCTTTGATTTTTAGATGTTTCAGGAAACACCATACACTTCTCCGGAGTGTCTGTTGGCAATTTACATCCCGCCCATCAGCATAACAAGGCTCCCAGTTCTCCATGGCCTGTCCTGCCTTTCTGGATTTTACACTTTTTTCAGATGGCCCTTTTGACCGGGGGGAAGTGAGACTTCATTGTAGTGCAGATTTCCTTTGCAAGTTTGCTTGGTTGGCCAAAAAGGGCGTATGCGTTTTTTCCTGAATATATTCAGGAAAAAACGCATACGCCCTTTTTGGCCAAGTGCATCATTGTGGACGTTCTGCCTCTTTTCCTATGCTTTCAATGCAATTCCAGTCTACCTCCTGAAATCGGTTTCCTGCAATTCTGCCCCGCTTTCAAGTCCTCTTGGCAGCCTTACTTCAGTATATTTTTGGATGATAGCTGTCATTTATAACTCTGCAGGTTTGTGAATTACAGTGCCCCTGAGCTCCTTTCTTCAACTCGCTTTCTTGTGACCTGGCCGCAACACCGCAAGATGGCTTCAGGCCCTAATCTGGTTCCGGTACGGCACGCTGAGCCTTTGGTTAATTCCTCTTCCTGGTGGGAAATGAGAGTTAAATTTGCCCGTCCAGACACCTCCAGCTAGTCTCTCATTGGTTCTCACTATTCCTGTTCATCTTGCGCAGAAATTGCAAACTGGGCCAAACAGGAGGTTAAAGGGACTGACTCTCCAAGTGGGGAGAGTGTTAGTAAAGCATCTGGAATGTTGCACCCGAGTACCAGGGGAGGAAAACTGAGACATATTTGAACACGTCTCCCGTTCACACGGTTGATCATACTCTGGGTTCCACATACATGTTTTAGCTGAAGGAAGAATACCTTAAACCTGGAGATTTGAGACCCGTGGAATGGGTACCATGCAATATGACTTCAAAGGGTCTTCATTTGCTCATCGAACCTCTCCAATCCTATCACTGCTGCGTTTATGCCCCTGTACACATGCTTGATTCTCTTTCGGAGACATAGCAATCCATAGGTTTTAAGATACTTACTAGTCAGGTACATTCTTAGGCGTTTAATATGCGGTGTTGAGTCCATTTCGTTGAGCAAGGAGTAGCTCTTGTCTATTCCATATTTGGCTTAAGGAACTTTATCTGTGCTCATTTCAATCTCTGGTTTTATGCAGCACCCCAACACACCTTTCCCCTTAAGCAAGCATAAGTTGGTTTTCTAAATTTGAGACCCTGTTCTGTTTTGGAATTCAGTTCCTGTGTAGCCAAGTTTACATTCGGTGTATTAGTGATAACTTATGATGTTTCTTTTTCTGTGTGACTTATTTCAGTTAGAATCATCGCACCTGAATCCACTCATTATGCTGCTACGGGCCTGATGACATAGATTTCATTGCTGAGTGATACTACATTGTACGTAAGTACCACAAGTTCTTTATCCATTTTTCACTTTCTGTGATATTGAACTTGTACGGTAAACGAGGTTCTTGTAAACAGAGGTGTCCCAAACTTTGGGGTGGCTGTGTCTTTATGATTTTAATTTCCCTAAGCTATAGGACCATAAGTGGAAGTGCCCTAGGCTCTGTTGCTTTGTTTCTTAGATGTTTCAGGAAACACCATACACTTCTCCCGAGTGTCTGTTGGCAATTTACATCCCGCCCATCAGCATAACAAGGCTCCCAGTTCTCCATGGCCTGTCCTGCCTTTCTGGATTTTACACTTTTTTCAGATGGCCCTTTTGACCGGGGGGAAGTGAGACTTCATTGTAGTGCAGATTTCCTTTGCAATCTTACTTGGTTGGCCAAAAAGGGCGTATGCGTTTTTTCCTGAATATATTCAGGAAAAAACGCATACGCCCTTTTTGGCCAAGTGCATCATTGTGGACGTTCTGCCTCCTTTCCTATGCTTTCAATGCAATTCCAGTCTACCTCCTGAAATCAGTTTCCTGCAATTCTGCCCCACTTTCAAGTCCTCTTGGCAGCCTTACTTCAGTATATTTGTGGACGATAGCTGTCATTTATAACTCTGCAGGTTTGTGAATTACAGTGCCCTTGAGCTCCTTTCTTCAACTCGCTTTCCTTTGAGCTGGCCGCAACACCGCAGGATGGCTTCAGGCCCTAATCTGGTTCCGGCACGGCACGCTGAGCCTTTGGTTATTTCCTCTTCCTGGTGGGAAATGAGAGTTAAATTTGCCCGTCCAGACACCTCCAGCTAGTCTCTCATTGGTTCTCCCTATTCCTGTTCATCTTCCGCAGAAATTGCAAACTGGGCCAAACAGGAGGTTAAAGGCGCTGACTCTCCAAGTGGGGAGAGTGTTAGTAAAGCGTCTGGAATGTTGCACCCGAGTACCAGGGGAGGAATACTGAGACATATTTAACACGTCTCCCGTTTACACTGCTGATCATACTCTGGGTTCCACATGCATGTTTTAGCTGAAGGAAGAACCTTAAACCTGGAGAGTTGAGACCCGTGGAATGGGTACAATGCAATATGACTTCAAAGGGTCTTCATTTGCTCACCGAACCTCTCCAATCCTATCACTGCTGTGTTTATGCCCCTGTACACATGCTTGACTCTCTTTCGGAGACATAGCAATCCATAGGTTTTAAGATACTTACTAGTCAGGTACATTCTTAGGCGTTTAATATGCGGTGTTGAGTCCATTTTGTTGAGCAAGGAGTAGCTCTTGTCTATTCCATATTTGGCTTAAGGAACTTTATCTGTGCTCATTTCAATCTCTGGTTTTATGCAGCACCCCAACTCACCTTTACCCTTAAGCAAGCATAAGTTGGTTTTCTAAATTTGAGACCCTGTTCTGTTCTGTAATTCAGTTCCTGTGTAGCCAAGTTTACATTCCGTGTATTAGTGATATCTTATGATGTTTCTTTTTCTGTGTGACTTATTTCAGTTAGAATCATCATACCTGAATCCACTCATTGTGCTGCTAAGGGCCTGATGACATAGATTTCATTGCTGAGTGATATTGCTTTGTAAGTAAATACCACAACTTCTTTATCCATTTTTCACTTTCTGCGATGTTGAACTTGTACTGTAAACGAGGTTCTTGTAAACAGAGGCGTCCTAAACTTTGCGGTGGCTGTGTCTTTTTGATTTTAATTTCCCTAAGCTATAGGACCATAAGTGGATGTGCCCTAGGCTCTGTTGCTTTGTTTTTTAGATGTCTCAGGAAACACCATACACTTCTCCCGAGTTTCTGTTGGCAATTTACATCCTGCCCATCAACATAACAAGGCTCCCAGTTCTCCATGGCCTGTCCTACCTTTCTGGATTTTACACTTTTTTCAGATGGCCCTTTTGACCGGGGGGAAGAGAGACTTCATCGTAGTGCAGATTTCCTTTGCAAGTTTGCTTGGTTGGCCAAAAAGGGCGTAAGCGTATTTTCCTGAATATATTCAGGAAAAAACGCATACGCCCTTTTTGGCCAAGTGCATCATTGTGGACGTTCTGCCTCTTTTCCTATGCTTTCAATGCAATTCCAGTCTACCTCCTGAAATCGGTTTCCTGCAATTCTGCCCCGCTTTCAAGTCCTCTTGGCAGCCTTACTTCAGTATATTTTTGGACGATAGCTGTCATTTATAACTCTGCAGGTTTGTGAATTACAGTGCCCCTGAGCTCCTTTCTTCAACTCGCTTTCTTGTGAGCTGGCCGCAACACCGCAGGATGGCTTCAGGCCCTAATCTGGTTCCGGCACGGCACGCTGAGCCTTTGGTTATTTCCTCTTCCTGGTGGGAAATGAGAGTTAAATTTGCCCGTCCAGACACCTCCAGCTAGTCTCTCATTGGTTCTCGCTATTCCTGTTCATCTTCCGCAGAAATTGCAAACTGGGCCAAACAGGAGGTTAAAGGCGCTGACTCTCCAAGTGGGGAGAGTGTTAGTAAAGCATCTGGAATGTGGCACCCGAGTACCAGGGGAGGAAAACTGAGACATATTTGAACACGTCTCCCGTTCACACGGTTGATCATACTCTGGGTTCCACATACATGTTTTAGCTGAAGGAAGAATACCTTAAACCTGGAGATTTGAGACCCGTGGAATGGGTACCATGCAATATGACTTCAAAGGGTCTTCATTTGCTCACCGAACCTCTCCAATCCTATCACTGCTGCGTTTATGCCCCTGTACACATGCTTGATTCTCTTTCGGAGACATAGCAATCCATAGGTTTTAAGATACTTACTAGTCAGGTACATTCTTAGGCGTTTAATATGCGGTGTTGAGTCCATTTCGTTGAGCAAGGAGTAGCTCTTGTCTATTCCATATTTGGCTTAAGGAACTTTATCTGTGCTCATTTCAATCTCTGGTTTTATGCAGCACCCCAACACACCTTTCCCCTTAAGCAAGCATAAGTTGGTTTTCTAAATTTGAGACCCTGTTCTGTTTTGGAATTCAGTTCCTGTGTAGCCAAGTTTACATTCGGTGTATTAGTGATAACTTATGATGTTTCTTTTTCTGTGTGACTTATTTCAGTTAGAATCATCGCACCTGAATCCACTCATTATGCTGCTACGGGCCTGATGACATAGATTTCATTGCTGAGTGATACTACATTGTACGTAAGTACCACAAGTTCTTTATCCATTTTTCACTTTCTGTGATATTGAACTTGTACGGTAAACGAGGTTCTTGTAAACAGAGGTGTCCCAAACTTTGGGGTGGCTGTGTCTTTATGATTTTAATTTCCCTAAGCTATAGGACCATAAGTGGAAGTGCCCTAGGCTCTGTTGCTTTGTTTCTTAGATGTTTCAGGAAACACCATACACTTCTCCCGAGTGTCTGTTGGCAATTTACATCCCGCCCATCAGCATAACAAGGCTCCCAGTTCTCCATGGCCTGTCCTGCCTTTCTGGATTTTACACTTTTTTCAGATGGCCCTTTTGACCGGGGGGAAGTGAGACTTCATTGTAGTGCAGATTTCCTTTGCAATCTTACTTGGTTGGCCAAAAAGGGCGTATGCGTTTTTTCCTGAATATATTCAGGAAAAAACGCATACGCCCTTTTTGGCCAAGTGCATCATTGTGGACGTTCTGCCTCCTTTCCTATGCTTTCAATGCAATTCCAGTCTACCTCCTGAAATCAGTTTCCTGCAATTCTGCCCCACTTTCAAGTCCTCTTGGCAGCCTTACTTCAGTATATTTGTGGACGATAGCTGTCATTTATAACTCTGCAGGTTTGTGAATTACAGTGCCCTTGAGCTCCTTTCTTCAACTCGCTTTCCTTTGAGCTGGCCGCAACACCGCAGGATGGCTTCAGGCCCTAATCTGGTTCCGGCACGGCACGCTGAGCCTTTGGTTATTTCCTCTTCCTGGTGGGAAATGAGAGTTAAATTTGCCCGTCCAGACACCTCCAGCTAGTCTCTCATTGGTTCTCCCTATTCCTGTTCATCTTCCGCAGAAATTGCAAACTGGGCCAAACAGGAGGTTAAAGGCGCTGACTCTCCAAGTGGGGAGAGTGTTAGTAAAGCGTCTGGAATGTTGCACCCGAGTACCAGGGGAGGAATACTGAGACATATTTAACACGTCTCCCGTTTACACTGCTGATCATACTCTGGGTTCCACATGCATGTTTTAGCTGAAGGAAGAACCTTAAACCTGGAGAGTTGAGACCCGTGGAATGGGTACAATGCAATATGACTTCAAAGGGTCTTCATTTGCTCACCGAACCTCTCCAATCCTATCACTGCTGTGTTTATGCCCCTGTACACATGCTTGACTCTCTTTCGGAGACATAGCAATCCATAGGTTTTAAGATACTTACTAGTCAGGTACATTCTTAGGCGTTTAATATGCGGTGTTGAGTCCATTTTGTTGAGCAAGGAGTAGCTCTTGTCTATTCCATATTTGGCTTAAGGAACTTTATCTGTGCTCATTTCAATCTCTGGTTTTATGCAGCACCACAACTCACCTTTACCCTTAAGCAAGCATAAGTTGGTTTTCTAAATTTGAGACCCTGTTCTGTTCTGTAATTCAGTTCCTGTGTAGCCAAGTTTACATTCCGTGTATTAGTGATATCTTATGATGTTTCTTTTTCTGTGTGACTTATTTCAGTTAGAATCATCATACCTGAATCCACTCATTGTGCTGCTAAGGGCCTGATGACATAGATTTCATTGCTGAGTGATATTGCTTTGTAAGTAAATACCACAACTTCTTTATCCATTTTTCACTTTCTGCGATGTTGAACTTGTACTGTAAACGAGGTTCTTGTAAACAGAGGCGTCCTAAACTTTGCGGTGGCTGTGTCTTTTTGATTTTAATTTCCCTAAGCTATAGGACCATAAGTGGATGTGCCCTAGGCTCTGTTGCTTTGTTTTTTAGATGTCTCAGGAAACACCATACACTTCTCCCGAGTGTCTGTTGGCAATTTACATCCTGCCCATCAGCATAACAAGGCTCCCAGTTCTCCATGGCCTGTCCTACCTTTCTGGATTTTACACTTTTTTCAGATGGCCCTTTTGACCGGGGGGAAGAGAGACTTCATCGTAGTGCAGATTTCCTTTGCAAGTTTGCTTGGTTGGCCAAAAAGGGCGTAAGCGTATTTTCCTGAATATATTCAGGAAAAAACGCATACGCCCTTTTTGGCCAAGTGCATCATTGTGGACGTTCTGCCTCTTTTCCTATGCTTTCAATGCAATTCCAGTCTACCTCCTGAAATCGGTTTCCTGCAATTCTGCCCCGCTTTCAAGTCCTCTTGGCAGCCTTACTTCAGTATATTTTTGGACGATAGCTGTCATTTATAACTCTGCAGGTTTGTGAATTACAGTGCCCCTGAGCTCCTTTCTTCAACTCGCTTTCTTGTGAGCTGGCCGCAACACCGCAGGATGGCTTCAGGCCCTAATCTGGTTCCGGCACGGCACGCTGAGCCTTTGGTTATTTCCTCTTCCTGGTGGGAAATGAGAGTTAAATTTGCCCGTCCAGACACCTCCAGCTAGTCTCTCATTGGTTCTCGCTATTCCTGTTCATCTTCCGCAGAAATTGCAAACTGGGCCAAACAGGAGGTTAAAGGCGCTGACTCTCCAAGTGGGGAGAGTGTTAGTAAAGCATCTGGAATGTGGCACCCGAGTACCAGGGGAGGAAAACTGAGACATATTTGAACACGTCTCCCGTTCACACGGTTGATCATACTCTGGGTTCCACATACATGTTTTAGCTGAAGGAAGAATACCTTAAACCTGGAGATTTGAGACCCGTGGAATGGGTACCATGCAATATGACTTCAAAGGGTCTTCATTTGCTCACCGAACCTCTCCAATCCTATCACTGCTGCGTTTATGCCCCTGTACACATGCTTGATTCTCTTTCGGAGACATAGCAATCCATAGGTTTTAAGATACTTACTAGTCAGGTACATTCTTAGGCGTTTAATATGCGGTGTTGAGTCCATTTTGTTGAGCAAGGAGTAGCTCTTGTCTATTCCATATTTGGCTTAAGGAACTTTATCTGTGCTCATTTCAATCTCTGGTTTTATCCAGCACCCCAACACACCTTTCCCCTTAAGCAAGCATAAGTTGGTTTTCTAAATTTGAGACCCTGTTCTGTTTTGGAATTCAGTTCCTGTGTAGCCAAGTTTACATTCGGTGTATTAGTGATATCTTATGATGTTTCTTTTTCTGTGTGACTTATTTCAGTTAGAATCATCATACCTGAATCCACTCATTGTGCTGCTAAGGGCCTGATGACATAGATTTCATTGCTGAGTGATATTGCTTTGTAAGTAAATACCACAACTTCTTTATCCATTTTTCACTTTCTGCGATGTTGAACTTGTACTGTAAACGAGGTTCTTGTAAACAGAGGCATCCTAAACTTTGGGGTGGCTGTGTCTTTTTGATTTTAATTTCCCTAAGCTATAGGACCATAAGTGGAAGTGCCCTAGGCTCTGTTGCTTTGTTTTTTAGATGTCTCAGGAAACACCATACACTTCTCCCGAGTGTCTGTTGGCAATTTACATCCCGCCCATCAGCATAACAAGGCTCCCAGTTCTCCATGGCCTGTCCTACCTTTCTGGATTTTACACTTTTTTCAGATGGCCCTTTTGACCGGGGGGAAGAGAGACTTCATCGTAGTGCAGATTTCCTTTGCAAGTTTGCTTGGTTGGCCAAAAAGGGCGTATGCGTTTTTTCCTGAATATATTCAGGAAAAAACGCATACGCCCTTTTTGGCCAAGTGCATTATTGTGGACGTTCTGCCTCTTTTCCTATGCTTTCAATGCTATTCCAGTCTACCTCCTGAAATCAGTTTCCTGCAATTCTGCCCCGCTTTCAAGTCCTCTTGGCAGCCTTACTTCAGTATATTTTTGAACGATAGCTGTCATTTATAACTCTGCAGGTTTGTGAATTACAGTGCCCCTGAGCTCCTTTCTTCAACTCGCTTTCTTGTGAGCTGGCCGCAACACCGCAGAATGGCTTCAGGCCCTAATCTGGTTCCGGCAGGGCACGCTGAGCCTTTGGTTATTTCCTCTTCCTGGTGGGAAATGAGAGTTAAATTTGCCCGTCCAGACACCTCCAGCTAGTCTCTCATTGGTTCTCTCTATTCCTGTTCATCTTCCGCAGAAATTGCAAACTGGGCCAAACAGGAGGTTAAAGGCGCTGACTCTCCAAGTGGGGAGAGTGTTAGTAAAGCATCTGGAATGTTGCACCCGAGTACCAGGGGAGGAAAACTGAGACATATTTGAACACGTCTCCCGTTCACACGGTTGATCATACTCTGGGTTCCACATACATGTTTTAGCTGAAGGAAGAATACCTTAAACCTGGAGATTTGAGACCCGTGGAATGGGTACCATGCAATATGACTTCAAAGGGTCTTCATTTGCTCACCGAACCTCTCCAATCCTATCACTGCTGCGTTTATGCCCCTGTACACATGCTTGATTCTCTTTCGGAGACATAGCAATCCATAGGTTTTAAGATACTTACTAGTCAGGTACATTCTTAGGCGTTTAATATGCGGTGTTGAGTCCATTTCGTTGAGCAAGGAGTAGCTCTTGTCTATTCCATATTTGGCTTAAGGAACTCTATCTGTGCTCATTTCAATCTCTGGTTTTATGCAGCACCCCAACACACCTTTCCCCTTAAGCAAGCATAAGTTGGTTTTCTAAATTTGAGACCCTGTTCTGTTTTGGAATTCAGTTCCTGTGTAGCCAAGTTTACATTCGGTGTATTAGTGATATCTTATGATGTTTCTTTTTCTGTGTGACTTATTTCAGTTAGAATCATCGCACCTGAATCCACTCATTATGCTGCTACGGGCCTGATGACATAGATTTCATTGCTGAGTGATACTACATTGTACGTAAGTACCACAAGTTCTTTATCCATTTTTCACTTTCTGTGATATTGAACTTGTACGGTAAACGAGGTTCTTGTAAACAGAGGTGTCCCAAACTTTGGGGTGGCTGTGTCTTTATGATTTTAATTTCCCTAAGCTATAGGACCATAAGTGGAAGTGCCCTAGGCTCTGTTGCTTTGTTTTTTAGATGTTTCAGGAAACACCATACACTTCTCCCGAGTGTCTGTTGGCAATTTACATCCCGCCCATCAGCATAACAAGGCTCCCAGTTCTCCATGTCCTTTCCTGCCTTTCTGGATTTTACACTTTTTTCAGATGGCCCTTTTGACCGGGGGGAAGTGAGACTTCATTGTAGTGCAGATTTCCTTTGCAAGCTTACTTGGTTGGCCAAAAAGGGTGTATGCGTTTTTTCCTGAATATATTCAGGAAAAAACGCATACGCCCTTTTTGGCCAAGTGCATCATTGTGGACGTTCTGCCTCTTTTCCTATGCTTTCAATGCAATTCCAGTCTACCTCCTGAAATCGGTTTCCTGCAATTCTGCCCCACTTTCAAGTCCTCTTGGCAGCCTTACTTCAGTATATTTTTGGACGATAGCTGTCATTTATAACTCTGCAGGTTTGTGAATTACAGTGCCCTTGAGCTCCTTTCTTCAACTCGCTTTCTTTTGAGCTGGCCGCAACACCGCAGGATGGCTTCAGGCCCTAATCTGGTTCCGGCACGGCACGCTGAGCCTTTGGTTATTTCCTCTTCCTGGTGGGAAATGAGAGTTAAATTTGCCCGTCCAGACACCTCCAGCTAATCTCTAATTGGTTCTCCCTATTCCTGTTCATCTTCCACAGAAATTGCAAACTGGGCCAAACAGGAGGTTAAAGGCGCTGATTCTCCACGTGGGGAGAGTGTTAGTAAAGCGTCTGGAATGTTGCACCCGAGTACCAGGGGAGGAATACTGAGACATATTTAACACGTCTCCAGTTTACACTGCTGATCATACTCTGGGTTCCACATGCATGTTTTAGCTGAAGGAAGAATACCTTAAACCTGGAGAGTTGAGACCCGTGGAATGGGTACAATGCAATATGACTTCAAAGGGTCTTCATTTGCTCACCGAACCTCTCCAATCCTATCACTGCTGCGTTTATGCCCCTGTACACATGCTTGATTCTCTTTCGGAGACATAGCAATCCATAGGTTTTAAGATACTTACTAGTCAGGTACATTCTTAGGCGTTTAATATGCGGTGTTGAGTCCATTTTGTTGAGCAAGGAGTAGCTCTTGTCTATTCCATATTTGGCTTAAGGAACTTTATCTGTGCTCATTTCAATCTCTGGTTTTATGCAGCACCCCAACTCACCTTTCCCCTTAAGCAAGCATAAGTTGGTTTTCTAAATTTGAGACCCTGTTCTGTTCTGTAATTCAGTTCCTGTGTAGCCAAGTTTACATTCCGTGTATTACTGATATCTTATGATGTTTCTTTTTCTGTGTGACTTATTTCAGTTAGAATCATCGTACCTGAATCCACTCATTGTGCTGCTAAGGGCCTGATGACATAGATTTCATTGCTGAGTGATATTGCTTTGTAAGTAAATACCACAACTTCTTTATCCATTTTTCACTTTCTGTGATGTTGAACTTGTATCCTAAACAAGGTTCTTGTAAACAGAGCTGTTCCAAACTTTGGGGTGGCTGTTTCTTTTTTATTTTAATTTCCCTAAGCTATAGGACCATAAGTGGAAGTGCCCTAGGCTCTGTTGCTTTGCTTTTTAACTGTTTTAGGAAACACCATACACTTCTCCCGAGTGTCTGTTGGCAATTTACATCCCGCCCATCAGCATAACAAGGCTCCCAGTTCTCCATGGCCTGTCCTGCCTTTCTGGATTGTACACTTTTTTCACATGGTCCTTTTGACCGGGGGGAAGTGAGACTTCAGTGTAGTGCAGATTTCCTTTGCAAGTTTGCTTGGTTGGCCAAAAAGGGCGTATGCCTTTTTCCCTGAATATATTCAGGAAAAAACACATACACACTTTTTGGCCAAGTACATCATTGTGGACGTTCTGCCTCTTTTCCTATGCTTTCAATGCAATTCCAGTCTACCACCTGAAATCGGTTTTCTGCAATTCTGCCCCGCTTTCAAGTCCTCTTGGCAGCCTAACTTCAGTATATTTTTCGACGATAGCTGTAATTTATAACTCTGCAGGTTTGTGCATTACAGTGCCCCTTAGCTCCTTTCTTCAACTCGCTTTCTTGTGACCTGGCCTCAACACCGCAGAATGGCTTCAGGCCCTAATCTTGTTCTGGCACAGCACGCTGAGCCTTTGGTTAATTCCTCTTCCTGGTGGGAAATGAGAGTTAAATTTGCCCGTCCAGACACCTCCAGCTAGTCTCTCATTGGTTCTCGCTATTCCTGTTCATCTTCCGCAGAAATTGCAAACTGGGCCAAACAGGAGGTTAAAGGCGCTGACTCTCCAAGTGGGGAGAGTGTTAGTAAAGTGTCTGGAATGTTGCACCCGAGTACCAGGGTACGAAAACTGAGACATATTTGAACACGTCTCCCGTTCACATGGTTGATCATACTCTGGGTTCCACATGCATGTTTTAGCTGAAGGAAGAATACCTTAAACCTGGAGAGTTGAGACCCGTGGAATGGGTACCATGCAATATGATTTCAAAGGGTCTTCATTTGCTCACCGAACCTCTCCAATCCTATCACTGCTGCGTTTATGCCCCTGTACACACCCTTGATTCCCTTTTGGAGACATAGCAATCCATAGGTTTTAAGATACTTACTAGTCAGGTACATTCTTAGGGGTTTAATATGGGGTGTTGATTCCATTTCGTTGAGCAAGGAGTAGCTCTTGTTTATTCCATATTTGGCTTAAGGGACTTTATCTGTGCTCATTTAAATCTCTGGTTTTATGCAGCACCCCAACTCACCTTTCCCCTTAAGCAAGCATAAGTTGGTTTTCTAAATTTGAGACCCTGTTCTGTTTTGGAATTCAGTTCCTGTGTAGCCAAGTTTACATTCCGTGTATTAGTGATATCTTATGATGTTTCTTTCTCTGTGTGACTTATTTCAGTTAGAATCATCATACCTGAATCCACTCATTGTGCTGCTAAGGGCCTGATGACATAGATTTCATTGCTGAGTGATATTGCTTTGTAAGTAAATACCACAACTTCTTTATCCATTTTTCACTTTCTGTGATATTGAACTTGTACTGTAAACGAGGTTCTTGTAAACAGAGGCGTCCCAAACTTTGGGGTGGCTGTGTCTTTTTGATTTTAATTTCCCTAAGCTATAGGACCATAAGTGGAAGTGCCCTAGGCTCTGTTGCTTTGATTTTTAGATGTTTCAGGAAACACCATACACTTCTCCGGAGTGTCTGTTGGCAATTTACATCCCGCCCATCAGCATAACAAGGCTCCCAGTTCTCCATGGCCTGTCCTGCCTTTCTGGATTTTACACTTTTTTCAGATGGCCCTTTTGACCGGGGGGAAGTGAGACTTCATTGTAGTGCAGATTTCCTTTGCAAGTTTGCTTGGTTGGCCAAAAAGGGCGTATGCGTTTTTTCCTGAATATATTCAGGAAAAAACGCATACGCCCTTTTTGGCCAAGTGCATCATTGTGGACGTTCTGCCTCTTTTCCTATGCTTTCAATGCAATTCCAGTCTACCTCCTGAAATCGGTTTCCTGCAATTCTGCCCCGCTTTCAAGTCCTCTTGGCAGCCTTACTTCAGTATATTTTTGGATGATAGCTGTCATTTATAACTCTGCAGGTTTGTGAATTACAGTGCCCCTGAGCTCCTTTCTTCAACTCGCTTTCTTGTGACCTGGCCGCAACACCGCAAGATGGCTTCAGGCCCTAATCTGGTTCCGGTACGGCACGCTGAGCCTTTGGTTAATTCCTCTTCCTGGTGGGAAATGAGAGTTAAATTTGCCCGTCCAGACACCTCCAGCTAGTCTCTCATTGGTTCTCACTATTCCTGTTCATCTTGCGCAGAAATTGCAAACTGGGCCAAACAGGAGGTTAAAGGGACTGACTCTCCAAGTGGGGAGAGTGTTAGTAAAGCATCTGGAATGTTGCACCCGAGTACCAGGGGAGGAAAACTGAGACATATTTGAACACGTCTCCCGTTCACACGGTTGATCATACTCTGGGTTCCACATACATGTTTTAGCTGAAGGAAGAATACCTTAAACCTGGAGATTTGAGACCCGTGGAATGGGTACCATGCAATATGACTTCAAAGGGTCTTCATTTGCTCATCGAACCTCTCCAATCCTATCACTGCTGCGTTTATGCCCCTGTACACATGCTTGATTCTCTTTCGGAGACATAGCAATCCATAGGTTTTAAGATACTTACTAGTCAGGTACATTCTTAGGCGTTTAATATGCGGTGTTGAGTCCATTTCGTTGAGCAAGGAGTAGCTCTTGTCTATTCCATATTTGGCTTAAGGAACTTTATCTGTGCTCATTTCAATCTCTGGTTTTATGCAGCACCCCAACACACCTTTCCCCTTAAGCAAGCATAAGTTGGTTTTCTAAATTTGAGACCCTGTTCTGTTTTGGAATTCAGTTCCTGTGTAGCCAAGTTTACATTCGGTGTATTAGTGATAACTTATGATGTTTCTTTTTCTGTGTGACTTATTTCAGTTAGAATCATCGCACCTGAATCCACTCATTATGCTGCTACGGGCCTGATGACATAGATTTCATTGCTGAGTGATACTACATTGTACGTAAGTACCACAAGTTCTTTATCCATTTTTCACTTTCTGTGATATTGAACTTGTACGGTAAACGAGGTTCTTGTAAACAGAGGTGTCCCAAACTTTGGGGTGGCTGTGTCTTTATGATTTTAATTTCCCTAAGCTATAGGACCATAAGTGGAAGTGCCCTAGGCTCTGTTGCTTTGTTTCTTAGATGTTTCAGGAAACACCATACACTTCTCCCGAGTGTCTGTTGGCAATTTACATCCCGCCCATCAGCATAACAAGGCTCCCAGTTCTCCATGGCCTGTCCTGCCTTTCTGGATTTTACACTTTTTTCAGATGGCCCTTTTGACCGGGGGGAAGTGAGACTTCATTGTAGTGCAGATTTCCTTTGCAATCTTACTTGGTTGGCCAAAAAGGGCGTATGCGTTTTTTCCTGAATATATTCAGGAAAAAACGCATACGCCCTTTTTGGCCAAGTGCATCATTGTGGACGTTCTGCCTCCTTTCCTATGCTTTCAATGCAATTCCAGTCTACCTCCTGAAATCAGTTTCCTGCAATTCTGCCCCACTTTCAAGTCCTCTTGGCAGCCTTACTTCAGTATATTTGTGGACGATAGCTGTCATTTATAACTCTGCAGGTTTGTGAATTACAGTGCCCTTGAGCTCCTTTCTTCAACTCGCTTTCCTTTGAGCTGGCCGCAACACCGCAGGATGGCTTCAGGCCCTAATCTGGTTCCGGCACGGCACGCTGAGCCTTTGGTTATTTCCTCTTCCTGGTGGGAAATGAGAGTTAAATTTGCCCGTCCAGACACCTCCAGCTAGTCTCTCATTGGTTCTCCCTATTCCTGTTCATCTTCCGCAGAAATTGCAAACTGGGCCAAACAGGAGGTTAAAGGCGCTGACTCTCCAAGTGGGGAGAGTGTTAGTAAAGCGTCTGGAATGTTGCACCCGAGTACCAGGGGAGGAATACTGAGACATATTTAACACGTCTCCCGTTTACACTGCTGATCATACTCTGGGTTCCACATGCATGTTTTAGCTGAAGGAAGAACCTTAAACCTGGAGAGTTGAGACCCGTGGAATGGGTACAATGCAATATGACTTCAAAGGGTCTTCATTTGCTCACCGAACCTCTCCAATCCTATCACTGCTGTGTTTATGCCCCTGTACACATGCTTGACTCTCTTTCGGAGACATAGCAATCCATAGGTTTTAAGATACTTACTAGTCAGGTACATTCTTAGGCGTTTAATATGCGGTGTTGAGTCCATTTTGTTGAGCAAGGAGTAGCTCTTGTCTATTCCATATTTGGCTTAAGGAACTTTATCTGTGCTCATTTCAATCTCTGGTTTTATGCAGCACCCCAACTCACCTTTACCCTTAAGCAAGCATAAGTTGGTTTTCTAAATTTGAGACCCTGTTCTGTTCTGTAATTCAGTTCCTGTGTAGCCAAGTTTACATTCCGTGTATTAGTGATATCTTATGATGTTTCTTTTTCTGTGTGACTTATTTCAGTTAGAATCATCATACCTGAATCCACTCATTGTGCTGCTAAGGGCCTGATGACATAGATTTCATTGCTGAGTGATATTGCTTTGTAAGTAAATACCACAACTTCTTTATCCATTTTTCACTTTCTGCGATGTTGAACTTGTACTGTAAACGAGGTTCTTGTAAACAGAGGCGTCCTAAACTTTGCGGTGGCTGTGTCTTTTTGATTTTAATTTCCCTAAGCTATAGGACCATAAGTGGATGTGCCCTAGGCTCTGTTGCTTTGTTTTTTAGATGTCTCAGGAAACACCATACACTTCTCCCGAGTTTCTGTTGGCAATTTACATCCTGCCCATCAACATAACAAGGCTCCCAGTTCTCCATGGCCTGTCCTACCTTTCTGGATTTTACACTTTTTTCAGATGGCCCTTTTGACCGGGGGGAAGAGAGACTTCATCGTAGTGCAGATTTCCTTTGCAAGTTTGCTTGGTTGGCCAAAAAGGGCGTAAGCGTATTTTCCTGAATATATTCAGGAAAAAACGCATACGCCCTTTTTGGCCAAGTGCATCATTGTGGACGTTCTGCCTCTTTTCCTATGCTTTCAATGCAATTCCAGTCTACCTCCTGAAATCGGTTTCCTGCAATTCTGCCCCGCTTTCAAGTCCTCTTGGCAGCCTTACTTCAGTATATTTTTGGACGATAGCTGTCATTTATAACTCTGCAGGTTTGTGAATTACAGTGCCCCTGAGCTCCTTTCTTCAACTCGCTTTCTTGTGAGCTGGCCGCAACACCGCAGGATGGCTTCAGGCCCTAATCTGGTTCCGGCACGGCACGCTGAGCCTTTGGTTATTTCCTCTTCCTGGTGGGAAATGAGAGTTAAATTTGCCCGTCCAGACACCTCCAGCTAGTCTCTCATTGGTTCTCGCTATTCCTGTTCATCTTCCGCAGAAATTGCAAACTGGGCCAAACAGGAGGTTAAAGGCGCTGACTCTCCAAGTGGGGAGAGTGTTAGTAAAGCATCTGGAATGTGGCACCCGAGTACCAGGGGAGGAAAACTGAGACATATTTGAACACGTCTCCCGTTCACACGGTTGATCATACTCTGGGTTCCACATACATGTTTTAGCTGAAGGAAGAATACCTTAAACCTGGAGATTTGAGACCCGTGGAATGGGTACCATGCAATATGACTTCAAAGGGTCTTCATTTGCTCACCGAACCTCTCCAATCCTATCACTGCTGCGTTTATGCCCCTGTACACATGCTTGATTCTCTTTCGGAGACATAGCAATCCATAGGTTTTAAGATACTTACTAGTCAGGTACATTCTTAGGCGTTTAATATGCGGTGTTGAGTCCATTTCGTTGAGCAAGGAGTAGCTCTTGTCTATTCCATATTTGGCTTAAGGAACTTTATCTGTGCTCATTTCAATCTCTGGTTTTATGCAGCACCCCAACACACCTTTCCCCTTAAGCAAGCATAAGTTGGTTTTCTAAATTTGAGACCCTGTTCTGTTTTGGAATTCAGTTCCTGTGTAGCCAAGTTTACATTCGGTGTATTAGTGATAACTTATGATGTTTCTTTTTCTGTGTGACTTATTTCAGTTAGAATCATCGCACCTGAATCCACTCATTATGCTGCTACGGGCCTGATGACATAGATTTCATTGCTGAGTGATACTACATTGTACGTAAGTACCACAAGTTCTTTATCCATTTTTCACTTTCTGTGATATTGAACTTGTACGGTAAACGAGGTTCTTGTAAACAGAGGTGTCCCAAACTTTGGGGTGGCTGTGTCTTTATGATTTTAATTTCCCTAAGCTATAGGACCATAAGTGGAAGTGCCCTAGGCTCTGTTGCTTTGTTTCTTAGATGTTTCAGGAAACACCATACACTTCTCCCGAGTGTCTGTTGGCAATTTACATCCCGCCCATCAGCATAACAAGGCTCCCAGTTCTCCATGGCCTGTCCTGCCTTTCTGGATTTTACACTTTTTTCAGATGGCCCTTTTGACCGGGGGGAAGTGAGACTTCATTGTAGTGCAGATTTCCTTTGCAATCTTACTTGGTTGGCCAAAAAGGGCGTATGCGTTTTTTCCTGAATATATTCAGGAAAAAACGCATACGCCCTTTTTGGCCAAGTGCATCATTGTGGACGTTCTGCCTCCTTTCCTATGCTTTCAATGCAATTCCAGTCTACCTCCTGAAATCAGTTTCCTGCAATTCTGCCCCACTTTCAAGTCCTCTTGGCAGCCTTACTTCAGTATATTTGTGGACGATAGCTGTCATTTATAACTCTGCAGGTTTGTGAATTACAGTGCCCTTGAGCTCCTTTCTTCAACTCGCTTTCCTTTGAGCTGGCCGCAACACCGCAGGATGGCTTCAGGCCCTAATCTGGTTCCGGCACGGCACGCTGAGCCTTTGGTTATTTCCTCTTCCTGGTGGGAAATGAGAGTTAAATTTGCCCGTCCAGACACCTCCAGCTAGTCTCTCATTGGTTCTCCCTATTCCTGTTCATCTTCCGCAGAAATTGCAAACTGGGCCAAACAGGAGGTTAAAGGCGCTGACTCTCCAAGTGGGGAGAGTGTTAGTAAAGCGTCTGGAATGTTGCACCCGAGTACCAGGGGAGGAATACTGAGACATATTTAACACGTCTCCCGTTTACACTGCTGATCATACTCTGGGTTCCACATGCATGTTTTAGCTGAAGGAAGAACCTTAAACCTGGAGAGTTGAGACCCGTGGAATGGGTACAATGCAATATGACTTCAAAGGGTCTTCATTTGCTCACCGAACCTCTCCAATCCTATCACTGCTGTGTTTATGCCCCTGTACACATGCTTGACTCTCTTTCGGAGACATAGCAATCCATAGGTTTTAAGATACTTACTAGTCAGGTACATTCTTAGGCGTTTAATATGCGGTGTTGAGTCCATTTTGTTGAGCAAGGAGTAGCTCTTGTCTATTCCATATTTGGCTTAAGGAACTTTATCTGTGCTCATTTCAATCTCTGGTTTTATGCAGCACCACAACTCACCTTTACCCTTAAGCAAGCATAAGTTGGTTTTCTAAATTTGAGACCCTGTTCTGTTCTGTAATTCAGTTCCTGTGTAGCCAAGTTTACATTCCGTGTATTAGTGATATCTTATGATGTTTCTTTTTCTGTGTGACTTATTTCAGTTAGAATCATCATACCTGAATCCACTCATTGTGCTGCTAAGGGCCTGATGACATAGATTTCATTGCTGAGTGATATTGCTTTGTAAGTAAATACCACAACTTCTTTATCCATTTTTCACTTTCTGCGATGTTGAACTTGTACTGTAAACGAGGTTCTTGTAAACAGAGGCGTCCTAAACTTTGCGGTGGCTGTGTCTTTTTGATTTTAATTTCCCTAAGCTATAGGACCATAAGTGGATGTGCCCTAGGCTCTGTTGCTTTGTTTTTTAGATGTCTCAGGAAACACCATACACTTCTCCCGAGTGTCTGTTGGCAATTTACATCCTGCCCATCAGCATAACAAGGCTCCCAGTTCTCCATGGCCTGTCCTACCTTTCTGGATTTTACACTTTTTTCAGATGGCCCTTTTGACCGGGGGGAAGAGAGACTTCATCGTAGTGCAGATTTCCTTTGCAAGTTTGCTTGGTTGGCCAAAAAGGGCGTAAGCGTATTTTCCTGAATATATTCAGGAAAAAACGCATACGCCCTTTTTGGCCAAGTGCATCATTGTGGACGTTCTGCCTCTTTTCCTATGCTTTCAATGCAATTCCAGTCTACCTCCTGAAATCGGTTTCCTGCAATTCTGCCCCGCTTTCAAGTCCTCTTGGCAGCCTTACTTCAGTATATTTTTGGACGATAGCTGTCATTTATAACTCTGCAGGTTTGTGAATTACAGTGCCCCTGAGCTCCTTTCTTCAACTCGCTTTCTTGTGAGCTGGCCGCAACACCGCAGGATGGCTTCAGGCCCTAATCTGGTTCCGGCACGGCACGCTGAGCCTTTGGTTATTTCCTCTTCCTGGTGGGAAATGAGAGTTAAATTTGCCCGTCCAGACACCTCCAGCTAGTCTCTCATTGGTTCTCGCTATTCCTGTTCATCTTCCGCAGAAATTGCAAACTGGGCCAAACAGGAGGTTAAAGGCGCTGACTCTCCAAGTGGGGAGAGTGTTAGTAAAGCATCTGGAATGTGGCACCCGAGTACCAGGGGAGGAAAACTGAGACATATTTGAACACGTCTCCCGTTCACACGGTTGATCATACTCTGGGTTCCACATACATGTTTTAGCTGAAGGAAGAATACCTTAAACCTGGAGATTTGAGACCCGTGGAATGGGTACCATGCAATATGACTTCAAAGGGTCTTCATTTGCTCACCGAACCTCTCCAATCCTATCACTGCTGCGTTTATGCCCCTGTACACATGCTTGATTCTCTTTCGGAGACATAGCAATCCATAGGTTTTAAGATACTTACTAGTCAGGTACATTCTTAGGCGTTTAATATGCGGTGTTGAGTCCATTTTGTTGAGCAAGGAGTAGCTCTTGTCTATTCCATATTTGGCTTAAGGAACTTTATCTGTGCTCATTTCAATCTCTGGTTTTATCCAGCACCCCAACACACCTTTCCCCTTAAGCAAGCATAAGTTGGTTTTCTAAATTTGAGACCCTGTTCTGTTTTGGAATTCAGTTCCTGTGTAGCCAAGTTTACATTCGGTGTATTAGTGATATCTTATGATGTTTCTTTTTCTGTGTGACTTATTTCAGTTAGAATCATCATACCTGAATCCACTCATTGTGCTGCTAAGGGCCTGATGACATAGATTTCATTGCTGAGTGATATTGCTTTGTAAGTAAATACCACAACTTCTTTATCCATTTTTCACTTTCTGCGATGTTGAACTTGTACTGTAAACGAGGTTCTTGTAAACAGAGGCATCCTAAACTTTGGGGTGGCTGTGTCTTTTTGATTTTAATTTCCCTAAGCTATAGGACCATAAGTGGAAGTGCCCTAGGCTCTGTTGCTTTGTTTTTTAGATGTCTCAGGAAACACCATACACTTCTCCCGAGTGTCTGTTGGCAATTTACATCCCGCCCATCAGCATAACAAGGCTCCCAGTTCTCCATGGCCTGTCCTACCTTTCTGGATTTTACACTTTTTTCAGATGGCCCTTTTGACCGGGGGGAAGAGAGACTTCATCGTAGTGCAGATTTCCTTTGCAAGTTTGCTTGGTTGGCCAAAAAGGGCGTATGCGTTTTTTCCTGAATATATTCAGGAAAAAACGCATACGCCCTTTTTGGCCAAGTGCATTATTGTGGACGTTCTGCCTCTTTTCCTATGCTTTCAATGCTATTCCAGTCTACCTCCTGAAATCAGTTTCCTGCAATTCTGCCCCGCTTTCAAGTCCTCTTGGCAGCCTTACTTCAGTATATTTTTGAACGATAGCTGTCATTTATAACTCTGCAGGTTTGTGAATTACAGTGCCCCTGAGCTCCTTTCTTCAACTCGCTTTCTTGTGAGCTGGCCGCAACACCGCAGAATGGCTTCAGGCCCTAATCTGGTTCCGGCAGGGCACGCTGAGCCTTTGGTTATTTCCTCTTCCTGGTGGGAAATGAGAGTTAAATTTGCCCGTCCAGACACCTCCAGCTAGTCTCTCATTGGTTCTCTCTATTCCTGTTCATCTTCCGCAGAAATTGCAAACTGGGCCAAACAGGAGGTTAAAGGCGCTGACTCTCCAAGTGGGGAGAGTGTTAGTAAAGCATCTGGAATGTTGCACCCGAGTACCAGGGGAGGAAAACTGAGACATATTTGAACACGTCTCCCGTTCACACGGTTGATCATACTCTGGGTTCCACATACATGTTTTAGCTGAAGGAAGAATACCTTAAACCTGGAGATTTGAGACCCGTGGAATGGGTACCATGCAATATGACTTCAAAGGGTCTTCATTTGCTCACCGAACCTCTCCAATCCTATCACTGCTGCGTTTATGCCCCTGTACACATGCTTGATTCTCTTTCGGAGACATAGCAATCCATAGGTTTTAAGATACTTACTAGTCAGGTACATTCTTAGGCGTTTAATATGCGGTGTTGAGTCCATTTCGTTGAGCAAGGAGTAGCTCTTGTCTATTCCATATTTGGCTTAAGGAACTCTATCTGTGCTCATTTCAATCTCTGGTTTTATGCAGCACCCCAACACACCTTTCCCCTTAAGCAAGCATAAGTTGGTTTTCTAAATTTGAGACCCTGTTCTGTTTTGGAATTCAGTTCCTGTGTAGCCAAGTTTACATTCGGTGTATTAGTGATATCTTATGATGTTTCTTTTTCTGTGTGACTTATTTCAGTTAGAATCATCGCACCTGAATCCACTCATTATGCTGCTACGGGCCTGATGACATAGATTTCATTGCTGAGTGATACTACATTGTACGTAAGTACCACAAGTTCTTTATCCATTTTTCACTTTCTGTGATATTGAACTTGTACGGTAAACGAGGTTCTTGTAAACAGAGGTGTCCCAAACTTTGGGGTGGCTGTGTCTTTATGATTTTAATTTCCCTAAGCTATAGGACCATAAGTGGAAGTGCCCTAGGCTCTGTTGCTTTGTTTTTTAGATGTTTCAGGAAACACCATACACTTCTCCCGAGTGTCTGTTGGCAATTTACATCCCGCCCATCAGCATAACAAGGCTCCCAGTTCTCCATGTCCTTTCCTGCCTTTCTGGATTTTACACTTTTTTCAGATGGCCCTTTTGACCGGGGGGAAGTGAGACTTCATTGTAGTGCAGATTTCCTTTGCAAGCTTACTTGGTTGGCCAAAAAGGGTGTATGCGTTTTTTCCTGAATATATTCAGGAAAAAACGCATACGCCCTTTTTGGCCAAGTGCATCATTGTGGACGTTCTGCCTCTTTTCCTATGCTTTCAATGCAATTCCAGTCTACCTCCTGAAATCGGTTTCCTGCAATTCTGCCCCACTTTCAAGTCCTCTTGGCAGCCTTACTTCAGTATATTTTTGGACGATAGCTGTCATTTATAACTCTGCAGGTTTGTGAATTACAGTGCCCTTGAGCTCCTTTCTTCAACTCGCTTTCTTTTGAGCTGGCCGCAACACCGCAGGATGGCTTCAGGCCCTAATCTGGTTCCGGCACGGCACGCTGAGCCTTTGGTTATTTCCTCTTCCTGGTGGGAAATGAGAGTTAAATTTGCCCGTCCAGACACCTCCAGCTAATCTCTAATTGGTTCTCCCTATTCCTGTTCATCTTCCACAGAAATTGCAAACTGGGCCAAACAGGAGGTTAAAGGCGCTGATTCTCCACGTGGGGAGAGTGTTAGTAAAGCGTCTGGAATGTTGCACCCGAGTACCAGGGGAGGAATACTGAGACATATTTAACACGTCTCCAGTTTACACTGCTGATCATACTCTGGGTTCCACATGCATGTTTTAGCTGAAGGAAGAATACCTTAAACCTGGAGAGTTGAGACCCGTGGAATGGGTACAATGCAATATGACTTCAAAGGGTCTTCATTTGCTCACCGAACCTCTCCAATCCTATCACTGCTGCGTTTATGCCCCTGTACACATGCTTGATTCTCTTTCGGAGACATAGCAATCCATAGGTTTTAAGATACTTACTAGTCAGGTACATTCTTAGGCGTTTAATATGCGGTGTTGAGTCCATTTTGTTGAGCAAGGAGTAGCTCTTGTCTATTCCATATTTGGCTTAAGGAACTTTATCTGTGCTCATTTCAATCTCTGGTTTTATGCAGCACCCCAACTCACCTTTCCCCTTAAGCAAGCATAAGTTGGTTTTCTAAATTTGAGACCCTGTTCTGTTCTGTAATTCAGTTCCTGTGTAGCCAAGTTTACATTCCTTGTATTAGTGATATCTTATGATGTTTCTTTTTCTGTGTGACTTATTTCAGTTAGAATCATCATACCTGAATCCACTCATTGTGCTGCTAAGGGCCTGATGACATAGATTTCATTGCTGAGTGATATTGCTTTGTAAGTAAATACCACAACTTCTTTATCCATTTTTCACTTTCTGCGATGTTGAACTTGTACTTTAAACGAGGTTCTTGTAAACAGAGGCGTCCTAAACTTTGGGGGGGCTGTGTCTTTTTGATTTTAATTTCCCTAAGCTATAGGACCATAAGTGGAAGTGCCCTAGGCTCTGTTGCTTTGTTTTTTAGATGTCTCAGGAAACACCATACACTTCTCCCGAGTGTCTGTTGGCAATTTACATCCCGCCCATCAGCATAACAAGGCTCCCAGTTCTCCATGGCCTGTCCTACCTTTCTGGATTTTACACTTTTTTCAGATGGACCTTTTGACCGGGGGGAAGAGAGACTTCATCGTAGTGCAGATTTCCTTTGCAAGTTTGCTTGGTTGGCCAAAAAGGGCGTATGCGTTTTTTCCTGAATATATTCAGGAAAAAACACATACGCCCTTTTTGGCCACGTGCATCATTGTGGACGTTCTGCCTCTTTTCCTATGCTTTCAATGCAATTCCAGTCTACCTCCTGAAATCGGTTTCCTGCAATTCTGCCCCGCTTTCAAGTCCTCTTGACAGCCTTACTTCAGTATATTTTTGGACGATAGCTGTCATTTATAACTCTGCAGGTTTGTGAATTACAGTGCCCCTGAGCTCCTTTCTTCAACTCGCTTTCTTATGAGCTGGCCGCAACACCGCAGGATGGCTTCAGGCCCTAATCTGGTTCCGGCACGGCACGCTGAGCCTTTGGTTATTTCCTCTTCCTGGTGGGAAATGAGAGTTAAATTTGCCCGTCCAGACACCTCCAGCTAGTCTCTCATTGGTTCTCTCTATTCCTGTTCATCTTCCGCAGAAATTGCAAACTGGGCCAAACAGGAGGTTAAAGGCGCTGACTCTCCAAGTGGGGAGAGTGTTAGTAAAGCATCTGGAATGTTGCACCCGAGTACCAGGGGAGGAAAACTGAGACATATTTGAACACGTCTCCCGTTCACACGGTTGATCATACTCTGGGTTCCACATACATGTTTTAGCTGAAGGAAGAATACCTTAAACCTGGAGATTTGAGACCCGTGGAATGGGTACCATGCAATATGACTTCAAAGGGTCTTCATTTGCTCACCGAACCTCTCCAATCCTATCACTGCTGCGTTTATGCCCCTGTACACATGCTTGATTCTCTTTCGGAGACATAGCAATCCATAGGTTTTAAGATACTTACTAGTCAGGTACATTCTTAGGCGTTTAATATGCGGTGTTGAGTCCATTTTGTTGAGCAAGGAGTAGCTCTTGTCTATTCCATATTTGGCTTAAGGAACTTTATCTGTGCTCATTTCAATCTCTGGTTTTATCCAGCACCCCAACACACCTTTCCCCTTAAGCAAGCATAAGTTGGTTTTCTAAATTTGAGACCCTGTTCTGTTTTGGAATTCAGTTCCTGTGTAGCCAAGTTTACATTCGGTGTATTAGTGATATCTTATGATGTTTCTTTTTCTGTGTGACTTATTTCAGTTAGAATCATCATACCTGAATCCACTCATTGTGCTGCTAAGGGCCTGATGACATAGATTTCATTGCTGAGTGATATTGCTTTGTAAGTAAATACCACAACTTCTTTATCCATTTTTCACTTTCTGCGATGTTGAACTTGTACTGTAAACGAGGTTCTTGTAAACAGAGGCATCCTAAACTTTGGGGTGGCTGTGTCTTTTTGATTTTAATTTCCCTAAGCTATAGGACCATAAGTGGAAGTGCCCTAGGCTCTGTTGCTTTGTTTTTTAGATGTCTCAGGAAACACCATACACTTCTCCCGAGTGTCTGTTGGCAATTTACATCCCGCCCATCAGCATAACAAGGCTCCCAGTTCTCCATGGCCTGTCCTACCTTTCTGGATTTTACACTTTTTTCAGATGGCCCTTTTGACCGGGGGGAAGAGAGACTTCATCGTAGTGCAGATTTCCTTTGCAAGTTTGCTTGGTTGGCCAAAAAGGGCGTATGCGTTTTTTCCTGAATATATTCAGGAAAAAACGCATACGCCCTTTTTGGCCAAGTGCATTATTGTGGACGTTCTGCCTCTTTTCCTATGCTTTCAATGCTATTCCAGTCTACCTCCTGAAATCAGTTTCCTGCAATTCTGCCCCGCTTTCAAGTCCTCTTGGCAGCCTTACTTCAGTATATTTTTGGACGATAGCTGTCATTTATAACTCTGCAGGTTTGTGAATTACAGTGCCCCTGAGCTCCTTTCTTCAACTCGCTTTCTTGTGAGCTGGCAGCAACACCGCAGAATGGCTTCAGGCCCTAATCTGGTTCCGGCAGGGCACGCTGAGCCTTTGGTTATTTCCTCTTCCTGGTGGGAAATGAGAGTTAAATTTGCCCGTCCAGACACCTCCAGCTAGTCTCTCATTGGTTCTCTCTATTCCTGTTCATCTTCCGCAGAAATTGCAAACTGGGCCAAACAGGAGGTTAAAGGCGCTGACTCTCCAAGTGGGGAGAGTGTTAGTAAAGCATCTGGAATGTTGCACCCGAGTACCAGGGGAGGAAAACTGAGACATATTTGAACACGTCTCCCGTTCACACGGTTGATCATACTCTGGGTTCCACATACATGTTTTAGCTGAAGGAAGAATACCTTAAACCTGGAGATTTGAGACCCATGGAATGGGTACCATGCAATATGACTTCAAAGGGTCTTCATTTGCTCACCGAACCTCTCCAATCCTATCACTGCTGCGTTTATGCCCCTGTACACATGCTTGATTCTCTTTCGGAGACATAGCAATCCATAGGTTTTAAGATACTTACTAGTCAGGTACATTCTTAGGCGTTTAATATGCGGTGTTGAGTCCATTTCGTTGAGCAAGGAGTAGCTCTTGTCTATTCCATATTTGGCTTAAGGAACTCTATCTGTGCTCATTTCAATCTCTGGTTTTATGCAGCACCCCAACACACCTTTCCCCTTAAGCAAGCATAAGTTGGTTTTCTAAATTTGAGACCCTGTTCTGTTTTGGAATTCAGTTCCTGTGTAGCCAAGTTTACATTCGGTGTATTAGTGATATCTTATGATGTTTCTTTTTCTGTGTGACTTATTTCAGTTAGAATCATCGCACCTGAATCCACTCATTATGCTGCTACGGGCCTGATGACATAGATTTCATTGCTGAGTGATACTACATTGTACGTAAGTACCACAAGTTCTTTATCCATTTTTCACTTTCTGTGATATTGAACTTGTACGGTAAACGAGGTTCTTGTAAACAGAGGTGTCCCAAACTTTGGGGTGGCTGTGTCTTTATGATTTTAATTTCCCTAAGCTATAGGACCATAAGTGGAAGTGCCCTAGGCTCTGTTGCTTTGTTTTTTAGATGTTTCAGGAAACACCATACACTTCTCCCGAGTGTCTGTTGGCAATTTACATCCCGCCCATCAGCATAACAAGGCTCCCAGTTCTCCATGTCCTTTCCTGCCTTTCTGGATTTTACACTTTTTTCAGATGGCCCTTTTGACCGGGGGGAAGTGAGACTTCATTGTAGTGCAGATTTCCTTTGCAAGCTTACTTGGTTGGCCAAAAAGGGTGTATGCGTTTTTTCCTGAAAATATTCAGGAAAAAACGCATACGCCCTTTTTGGCCAAGTGCATCATTGTGGACGTTCTGCCTCTTTTCCTATGCTTTCAATGCAATTCCAGTCTACCTCCTGAAATCGGTTTCCTGCAATTCTGCCCCACTTTCAAGTCCTCTTGGCAGCCTTACTTCAGTATATTTTTGGACGATAGCTGTCATTTATAACTCTGCAGGTTTGTGAATTACAGTGCCCCTGAGCTCCTTTCTTCAACTCGCTTTCTTGTGAGCTGGCCGCAACACCGCAGGATGGCTTCAGGCCCTAATCTTGTTCCGGCAGGGCACGCTGAGCCTTTGGTTATTTCCTCTTCCTGGTGGGAAATGAGAGTTAAATTTGCCCGTCTAGACACCTCCAGCTAGTCTCTCATTGGTTCTCTCTATTCCTGTTCATCTTCCGCAGAAATTGCAAACTGGGCCAAACAGGAGGTTAAAGGCGCTGACTCTCCAAGTGGGGAGAGTGTTAGTAAAGCATCTGGAATGATGCACCGGAGTACCAGGGGAGGAAAACTGAGACATATTTGAACACATCTCCCGTTCACACGGTTGATCATACTCTGGGTTCCACATACATGTTTTAGCTGAAGGAAGAATACCTTAAACCTGGAGATTTGAGACCCGTGGAATGGGTACCATGCAATATGACTTCAAAGGGTCTTCATTTGCTCACCGAACCTCTCCAATCCTATCACTGCTGCGTTTATGCCCCTGTACACATGCTTGATTCTCTTTCGGAGACATAGCAATCCATAGGTTTTAAGATACTTACTAGTCAGGTACATTCTTAGGCGTTTAATATGCGGTGTTGAGTCCATTTTGTTGAGCAAGGAGTAGCTCTTGTCTATTCCATATTTGGCTTAAGGAACTTTATCTGTGCTCATTTCAATCTCTGGTTTTATCCAGCACCCCAACACACCTTTCCCCTTAAGCAAGCATAAGTTGGTTTTCTAAATTTGAGACCCTGTTCTGTTTTGGAATTCAGTTCCTGTGTAGCCAAGTTTACATTCGGTGTATTAGTGATATCTTATGATGTTTCTTTTTCTGTGTGACTTATTTCAGTTAGAATCATCATACCTGAATCCACTCATTGTGCTGCTAAGGGCCTGATGACATAGATTTCATTGCTGAGTGATATTGCTTTGTAAGTAAATACCACAACTTCTTTATCCATTTTTCACTTTCTGCGATGTTGAACTTGTACTGTAAACGAGGTTCTTGTAAACAGAGGCATCCTAAACTTTGGGGTGGCTGTGTCTTTTTGATTTTAATTTCCCTAAGCTATAGGACCATAAGTGGAAGTGCCCTAGGCTCTGTTGCTTTGTTTTTTAGATGTCTCAGGAAACACCATACACTTCTCCCGAGTGTCTGTTGGCAATTTACATCCCGCCCATCAGCATAACAAGGCTCCCAGTTCTCCATGGCCTGTCCTACCTTTCTGGATTTTACACTTTTTTCAGATGGCCCTTTTGACCGGGGGGAAGTGAGACTTCATCGTAGTGCAGATTTCCTTTGCAAGTTTGCTTGGTTGGCCAAAAAGGGCGTATGCGTTTTTTCCTGAATATATTCAGGAAAAAACGCATACGCCCTTTTTGGCCAAGTGCATTATTGTGGACGTTCTGCCTCTTTTCCTATGCTTTCAATGCTATTCCAGTCTACCTCCTGAAATCAGTTTCCTGCAATTCTGCCCCGCTTTCAAGTCCTCTTGGCAGCCTTACTTCAGTATATTTTTGGACGATAGCTGTCATTTATAACTCTGCAGGTTTGTGAATTACAGTGCCCCTGAGCTCCTTTCTTCAACTCGCTTTCTTGTGAGCTGGCCGCAACACCGCAGAATGGCTTCAGGCCCTAATCTGGTTCCGGCAGGGCACGCTGAGCCTTTGGTTATTTCCTCTTCCTGGTGGGAAATGAGAGTTAAATTTGCCCGTCCAGACACCTCCAGCTAGTCTCTCATTGGTTCTCTCTATTCCTGTTCATCTTCCGCAGAAATTGCAAACTGGGCCAAACAGGAGGTTAAAGGCGCTGACTGTCCAAGTGGGGAGAGTGTTAGTAAAGCATCTGGAATGTTGCACCCGAGTACCAGGGGAGGAAAACTGAGACATATTTGAACACGTCTCCCGTTCACACGGTTGATCATACTCTGGGTTCCACATACATGTTTTAGCTGAAGGAAGAATACCTTAAACCTGGAGATTTGAGACCCGTGGAAAGGGTACCATGCAATATGACTTCAAAGGGTCTTCATTTGCTCACCGAACCTCTCCAATCCTATCACTGCTGCGTTTATGCCCCTGTACACATGCTTGATTCTCTTTCGGAGACATAGCAATCCATAGGTTTTAAGATACTTACTAGTCAGGTACATTCTTAGGCGTTTAATATGCGGTGTTGAGTCCATTTCGTTGAGCAAGGAGTAGCTCTTGTCTATTCCATATTTGGCTTAAGGAACTCTATCTGTGCTCATTTCAATCTCTGGTTTTATGCAGCACCCCAACACACCTTTCCCCTTAAGCAAGCATAAGTTGGTTTTCTAAATTTGAGACCCTGTTCTGTTTTGGAATTCAGTTCCTGTGTAGCCAAGTTTACATTCGGTGTATTAGTGATATCTTATGATGTTTCTTTTTCTGTGTGACTTATTTCAGTTAGAATCATCGCACCTGAATCCACTCATTATGCTGCTACGGGCCTGATGACATAGATTTCATTGCTGAGTGATACTACATTGTACATAAGTACCACAAGTTCTTTATCCATTTTTCACTTTCTGTGATATTGAACTTGTACGGTAAACGAGGTTCTTGTAAACAGAGGTGTCCCAAACTTTGGGGTGGCTGTGTCTTTATGATTTTAATTTCCCTAAGCTATAGGACCATAAGTGGAAGTGCCCTAGGCTCTGTTGCTTTGTTTTTTAGATGTTTCAGGAAACACCATACACTTCTCCCGAGTGTCTGTTGGCAATTTACATCCCGCCCATCAGCATAACAAGGCTCCCAGTTCTCCATGTCCTGTCCTGCCTTTCTGGATTTTACACTTTTTTCAGATGGCCCTTTTGACCGGGGGGAAGTGAGACTTCATTGTAGTGCAGATTTCCTTTGCAAGCTTACTTGGTTGGCCAAAAAGGGTGTATGCGTTTTTTCCTGAATATATTCAGGAAAAAACGCATACGCCCTTTTTGGCCAAGTGCATCATTGTGGACGTTCTGCCTCTTTTCCTATGCTTTCAATGCAATTCCAGTCTACCTCCTGAAATCGGTTTCCTGCAATTCTGCCCCACTTTCAAGTCCTCTTGGCAGCCTTACTTCAGTATATTTTTGGACGATAGCTGTCATTTATAACTCTGCAGGTTTGTGAATTACAGTGCCCTTGAGCTCCTTTCTTCAACTCGCTTTCTTTTGAGCTGGCCGCAACACCGCAGGATGGCTTCAGGCCCTAATCTTGTTCCGGCACGGCACGCTGAGCCTTTGGTTATTTCCTCTTCCTGGTGGGAAATGAGAGTTAAATTTGCCCGTCCAGACACCTCCAGCTAATCTCTCATTGGTTCTCCCTATTCCTGTTCATCTTCCACAGAAATTGCAAACTGGGCCAAACAGGAGGTTAAAGGCGCTGATTCTCCACGTGGGGAGAGTGTTAGTAAAGCGTCTGGAATGTTGCACCCGAGTACCAGGGGAGGAATACTGAGACATATTTAACACGTCTCCAGTTTACACTGCTGATCATACTCTGGGTTCCACATGCATGTTTTAGCTGAAGGAAGAATACCTTAAACCTGGAGAGTTGAGACCCGTGGAATGGGTACAATGCAATATGACTTCAAAGGGTCTTCATTTGCTCACCGAACCTCTCCAATCCTATCACTGCTGTGTTTATGCCCCTGTACACATGCTTGATTCTCTTTCGGAGACATAGCAATCCATAGGTTTTAAGATACTTACTAGTCAGGTACATTCTTAGGCGTTTAATATGCGGTGTTGAGTCCATTTTGTTGAGCAAGGAGTAGCTCTTGTCTATTCCATATTTGGCTTAAGGAACTTTATCTGTGCTCATTTCAATCTCTGGTTTTATGCAGCACCCCAACTCACCTTTCCCCTTAAGCAAGCATAAGTTGGTTTTCTAAATTTGAGACCCTGTTCTGTTCTGTAATTCAGTTCCTGTGTAGCCAAGTTTACATTCCTTGTATTAGTGATATCTTATGATGTTTCTTTTTCTGTGTGACTTATTTCAGTTAGAATCATCATACCTGAATCCACTCATTGTGCTGCTAAGGGCCTGATGACATAGATTTCATTGCTGAGTGATACTGCATTGTACGTAAGTACCACAAGTTCTTTATCCATTTTTCACTTTCTGTGATATTGCACTTGTACGGTTAACGAGGTTCTTGTAAACGGAGGCGTCCCAAACTTTGGGGTGGCTGTGTCTTTTTGATTTTAATTTCCCTAAGCTATAGGACCATAAGTGGCAGTGCCCTAGGCTCTGTTGCTTTGTTTTTTACATGTTTCAGGAAACACCATACACTTCTCCTGAGTGTCTGTTGGCAATTTACATCCCGCCCATCAGCATAACAAGGCTCCCAGTTCTCCATGGCCTGTCCTGCCTTTCTGGATTTTACACTTTTTTCAGATGGCCCTTTTGACCGGGGGGAAGTGAGACTTCATTGTAGTGCAGATTTCCTTTGCAAGCTTGCTTGGTTGGCCAAAAAGGGCGTATGCGTTTTTTCCTGAATATATTCAGGAAAAAACGCATACGCACTTTTTGGCCAAGTGCATCATTGTGGACTTTCTGCCTCTTTTCCTATGCTTTCAATGCAATTCCAGTCTACCTCCTGAAATCGGTTTCCTGCAATTCTGCCCCGCTTTCAAGTCCTCTTGGCAGCCTTACTTCAGTCTATTTTTGGACGATAGCTGTCATTTATAACTCTGCAGGTTTGTGAATTACAGTGCCCCTGAGCTCCTTTCTTCAACTCGCTTCCTTGTGACCTGGCCGCAACACCGCAGGATGGCTTCAGGCCCTAATCTGGTTCCGGCACGGCACGCTGAGCCTTTGGTTATTTCCTCTTCCTGGTGGGAAATGAGAGTTAAATTTGCCCGTCCAGACACCTCCAGCTAGTCTCTCATTGGTTCTCGCTATTCCTGTTCATCTTCCAAGAAATTGCAAACTGGGCCAAACAGGAGGTTAAAGGCGCTGACTTTCCAAGTGGGGAGAGTGTTAGTAAAGCGTCTGGAATGTTGCACCCGAGTACCAGGGGAGGAAAACTGAGACATATTTGAACACGTCTCCCGTTCACATGGTTGATCATACTCTGGGTTCCACATGCATGTTTTAGCTGAAGGAAGAATACCTTAAACCTGGGTATTTGAAACCCGTGGAATGGGTACCATGCAATATGACTTCAAAGGGTCTTCATTTGCTCACCGAACCTCTCCAATCCTATCACTGCTGCGTTTATGCCCCTGTACACATGCTTTATTCTCTTTTGGAGGCAAAGCAATCCATAGGTTTTAAGATACTTACTAGTCAGGTACATTCTTAGGCATTTAATATGGGGTTTTGAGTCCATTTCGTTGAGCAAGGAGTAGCTCTTGTCTATTCCATATTTGGCTTAAGGAACTTTATCTGTGCTCATTTCAATCTCTGGTTTTATGCAGCACCCCAACTCACCTTTCCCCTTAAGCAAGCATAAGTTGGTTTTCTAAATTTGAGACCCTGTTCTGTTCTGTAATTCAGTTCCTGTGTAGCCAAGTTTACATTCCGTGTATTACTGATATCTTATGATGTTTCTTTTTCTGTGTGACTTATTTCAGTTAGAATCATCGTACCTGAATCCACTCATTGTGCTGCTACGGGCCTGATGACATAGATTTCATTGCTGAGTGATACTGCATTGTACGTAAGTACCACAAGTTCTTTATCCATTTTTCACTTTCTGCGATGTTGAACTTGTACTGTAAACGAGGTTCTTGTAAACAGAGCCGTTCCAAACTTTGGGGTGGCTGTGTCTTTTTGATTTTAATTTCCCTAAGCTATAGGGCCATAAGTGGAAGTGCCCTAGGTTCTGTTGCTTTGTTTTTTAGATGTTTCAGGAAACACCGTACACTTCTCCGGAGTGGTTGTTGGTAATTTACATCCCGCCCATCAGCATAACAAGGCTCCCAGTTCTCCATGGCCTGTCCTGCCTTTCTGGATTTTACACTTTTTTCAGATGGCCCTTTTGACTGGGGGGAAGTGAGACTTCATTGTAGTGCAGATTTCCTTTGCAAGCTTGCTTGGTTGGCCAAAAAGGGCGTATGCGTTTTTTCCTGAATATATTCAGGAAAGAACGCATAGGCCCTTTTTGGCCAAGTGCATCATTGTGGACGTTCTGCCTCTTTTCCTATGCTTTCAATGCAATTCCAGTCTACCTCCTGAAATCGGTTTCCTGCAATTCTGCCCCGCTTTCAAGTCCTCTTGGCAGCCTTACTTCAGTCTATTTTTGGACGATAGCTGTCATTTATAACTCTGCAGCTTTGTGAATTACAGTGCCCCTGAGCTCCTTTCTTCAACTCGCTTTCTTGTGACCTGGCCGCAACACCGCAGGATGGCTTCAGGCCCTAATATGGTTCCGGCACGACACGCTGAGCCTTTGGTTATTTCCTCTTCCTGGTGGGAAATGAGAGTTAAATTTGCCCGTCCAGACACCTCCAGCTAGTCTCTCATTGGTTCTCGCTATTCCTGTTCATCTTCCGCAGGAATTGCAAACTGGGCCAAACAGGAGGTTAAAGGCCCTGACTCTCCAAGTGGGGAGAGTGTTAGTAAAGCGTCTGGAATGTTGCACCCGAGTACCAGGGGAGGAAAACTGAGACATATTTGAACACGTCTCCCGTTCACATAGTTGATCATACTTGGGTTCCACATGCATCTTTTAGCTGAAGGAAGAATACCTTAAACCTGGGTATTTGAAACCCGTGGAATGGGTACCATGCAATATGACTTCAAAGGGTCTTCATTCGCTCACCGAACCTCTCCAATCCTATCACTGCTGCGTTTATGCCCCTGTACACATGCTTGATTCTCTTTCGGAGACATAGCAATCCATAGGTTTTAAGATACTTACTAGTCAGGTACATTCTTAGGCGTTTAATATGCGGTGTTGAGTCCATTTCGTTGAGCAAGGAGTAGCTCTTGTCTATTCCATATTTGGCTTAAGGAACTTTATCTGTGCTCATTTCAATCTCTGGTTTTATGCAGCACCCCAACTCACCTTTACCCTTAAGCAAGCATAAGTTGGTTTTCTAAATTTGAGACCCTGTTCTGTTCTGTAATTCAGTTCCTGTGTAGCCAAGTTTACATTCCGTGTATTACTGATATCTTATGATGTTTCTTTTTCTGTGTGACTTATTTCAGTTAGAATCATCATACCTGAATTCACTCATTGTGCTGCTAAGGGCCTGATGACACAGATTTCATTGCTGAGTGATATTGCTTTGTAAGTAAATACCACAACTTTTTTATCCATTTTTCACTTTCTGCGATGTTGAACTTGTACTGTAAACGAGGTTCTTGTAAACAGAGCCGTTCGAAACTTTGGGGTGGCTGTGTCTTTTTGATTTTAATTTCCCTAAGCTATAGGACCATAAGTGGAAGTGCCCTAGGCTCTGTTGCTTTGTTTTTTAGATGTTTCAGGAAACACCATACACTTCTCCCGAGTGTTTGTTGGCAATTTACATCCCGCCCTTCAGCATAACAAGGCTCCCAGTTCTCCATGGCCTGTCCTGCCTTTCTGGATTTTACACTTTTTTCAGATGGCCCTTTTGACCGGGGGGAAGTGAGACTTCATTGTAGTGCAGATTTCCTTTGCAAGCTTGCTTGGTTGGCCAAAAAGGGCGTATGCGTTTTTTCCTGAATATATTCAGGAAAAAACGCATACGCCCTTTTTGGCCAAGTGCATCATTGTGGACGTTCTGCCTCTTTTCCTATGCTTTCAATGCAATTCCAGTCTACCTCCTGAAATCAGTTTCCTGCAATTCTGCCCCGCTTTCAAGTCCTCTTGGCAGCCTTACTTCAGTCTATTTTTGGACGATAGCTGTCATTTATAACTCTGCAGGTTTGTGAATTACAGTGCCCCTGAGCTCCTTTCTTCAACTCGCTTTCTTTTGAGCTGGCCGCAACACCGCAGGATGGCTTCAGGCCCTAATCTGGTTCCGGCATGGCACGCTGAGCCTTTGGTTATTTCCTCTTCCTGGTGGGAAATGAGAGTTAAATTTGCCCGTCCAGACACCTCCAGCTAGCCTCTCATTGGTTCTCGCTATTCCTGTTCATCTTCCGCAGAAATTGCAAACTGGGCCAAACAGGAGGTTAAAGGGACTGACTCTGCAAGTCGGGAGAGTGTTAGTAAAGCGTCTGGAATGTTGCAACCGAGTACCAGGGGAGGAAAACTGAGACATATTTGAACACGTCTCCCGTTCACATGGTTGATCATACTTGGGTTCCACATGCATGTTTTAGCTGAAGGAAGAATACCTTAAACCTGGAGAGTTGAGACCTATGGAATGGGTACCATGCAATATGACTTCAAAGGGTCTTCATTTGCTCACCGAACCTCTCCAATCCTATCACTGCTGCGTTTATGCCCCTGTACACACGCTTGATTCTCTTTTGGAGACATAGCAATCCATAGGTTTTAAGATACTTACTAGTCAGGTACATTCTTAGGCGTTTAATATGCGGTGTTGAGTCCATTTCGTTGAGCAAGGAGTAGCTCTTGTCTATTCCATATTTGGCTTAAGGAACTTTATCTGTGCTCATTTCAATCTCTGGTTTTATGCAGCACCCCAACTCACCTTTCCCCTTAAGCAAGCATAAGTTGGTTTTCTAAATTTGAGACCCTGTTCTGTTCTGTAATTCAGTTCCTGTGTAGCCAAGTTTACATTCCGTGTATTACTGATATCTTATGATGGATCTTTTCTGTGTGACTTATTTCAGTTAGAATCATCATACCTGAATCCACTCATTGTGCTGCTAAGGGCCTGATGACACAGATTTCATTGCTGAGTGATACTGCATTGTACGTAAGTACCACAAGTTCTTTATCCATTTTTCACTTTCTGCGATGTTGAACTTGTACTGTAAACGAGGTTCTTGTAAACAGAGCCGTTCCAAACTTTGAGGTGGCTGTGTCTTTTTGATTTTAATTTCCCTAAGCTATAGGACCATAAGTGGAAGTGCCCTAGGTTCTGTTGCTTTGTTTTTTAGATGTTTCAGGACACACCATACACTTCTCCGGAGTGGTTGTTGGTAATTTACATCCCGCCCATCAGCATAACAAGGCTCCCAGTTCTCCATGGCCTGTCCTGCCTTTCTGGATTTTACACTTTTTTCAGATGGCCCTTTTGACTGGGGGGAAGTGAGACTTCATTGTAGTGCAGATTTCCTTTGCAAGCTTGCTTGGTTGGCCAAAAAGGGCGTATGCGTTTTTTCCTGAATATATTCAGGAAAGAACGCATACGCCCTTTTTGGCCAAGTGCATCATTGTGGACGTTCTGCCTCTTTTCCTATGCTTTCAATGCAATTCCAGTCTACCTCCTGAAATCGGATTCCTGCAATTCTGCCCCGCTTTCAAGTCCTCTTGGCAGCCTTACTTCAGTCTATTTTTGGACGATAGCTGTCATTTATAACTCTGCAGGTTTGTGAATTACAGTGCCCCTGAGCTCCTTTCTTCAACTCGCTTTCTTGTGACCTGGCCGCAACACCGCAGGATGGCTTCAGGCCCTAATATGGTTCCGGCACGACACGCTGAGCCTTTGGTTATTTCCTCTTCCTGGTGGGAAATGAGAGTTAAATTTGCCCGTCCAGACACCTCCAGCTAGTCTCTCATTGGTTCTCGCTATTCCTGTTCATCTTCCGCAGAAATTGCAAACTGGGCCAAACAGGAGGTTAAAGGCGCTGACTCTCCAAGTGGGGAGAGTGTTAGTAAAGCGTCTGGAATGTTGCACCCGAGTACCAGGGGAGGAAAACTGAGACATATTTGAACACGTCTCCCGTTCACATAGTTGATCATACTTGGGTTCCACATGCATCTTTTAGCTGAAGGAAGAATACCTTAAACCTGTGTATTTGAAACCCGTGGAATGGGTACCATGCAATATGACTTCAAAGGGTCTTCATTCGCTCACCGAACCTCTCCAATCCTATCACTGCTGCGTTTATGCCCCTGTACACATGCTTGATTCTCTTTCGGAGACATAGCAATCCATAGGTTTTAAGATACTTACTAGTCAGGTACATTCTTAGGCGTTTAATATGCGGTGTTGAGTCCATTTCGTTGAGCAAGGAGTAGCTCTTGTCTATTCCATATTTGGCTTAAGGAACTTTATGTGTGCTCATTTCAATCTCTGGTTTTATGCAGCACCCCAACTCACCTTTCCCCTTAAGCAAGCATAAGTTGGTTTTCTAAATTTGAGACCCTGTTCTGTTCTGTAATTCAGTTCCTGTGTAGCCAAGTTTACATTCGGTGTATTACTGATATCTTATGATGTTTCTTTTTCTGTGTGACTTATTTCAGTTAGAATCATCATACCTGAATCCACTCATTGTGCTGCTAAGGGCCTGATGACACAGATTTCATTGCTGAGTGATATTGCTTTGTAAGTAAATACCACAACTTTTTTATCCATTTTTCACTTTCTGCGATGTTGAACTTGTACTGTAAACGAGGTTCTTGTAAACAGAGCCGTTCGAAACTTTGGGGTGGCTGTGTCTTTTTGATTTTAAATTCCCTAAGCTATAGGACCATAAGTGGAAGTGCCCTAGGCTCTGTTGCTTTGTTTTTTAGATGTTTCAGGAAACACCATACACTTCTCCCGAGTGGTTGTTGGCAATTTACATCCCGCCCTTCAGCATAACAAGGCTCCCAGTTCTCCATGGCCTGTCCTGCCTTTCTGGATTTTACACTTTTTTCAGATGGCCCTTTTGACCGGGGGGAAGTGAGACTTCATTGTAGTGCAGATTTCCTTTGCAAGCTTGCTTGGTTGGCCAAAAAGTGCGTATGCGCTTTTTCCTGAATATATTCAGGAAAAAACGCATACGCCCTTTTTGGCCAAGTGCATCATTGTGGACGTTCTGCCTCTTTTCCTATGCTTTCAATGCAATTCCAGTCTACCTCCTGAAATCGGTTTCCTGCAATTCTGCCCCGCTTTCTAGTCCTCTTGGCAGCCTTACTTCAGTCTATTTTTGGACGATAGCTGTCATTTATAACTCTGCAGGTTTGTGAATTACAGTGCCCCTGAGCTCCTTTCTTCAACTCGCTTTCTTTTGAGCTGGCCGCAACACCGCAGGATGGCTTCAGGCCCTAATCTGGTTCCGGCACGGCACGCTGAGCCTTTGGTTATTTCCTCTTCCTGGTGGGAAATGAGAGTTAAATTTGCCCGTCCAGACACCTCCAGCTAGCCTCTCATTGGTTCTCGCTATTCCTGTTCATCTTCCAAGAAATTGCAAACTGGGCCGAACAGGAGGTTAAAGGCGCTGACTTTCCAAGTGGGGAGAGTGTTAGTAAAGCGTCTGGAATGTTGCACCCGAGTACCAGGGGAGGAAAACTGAGACATATTTGAACACGTCTCCCGTTCACATGGTTGATCATACTCTGGGTTCCACATGCATGTTTTAGCTGAAGGAAGAATACCTTAAACCTGGGTATTTGAAACCCGTGGAATGGGTACCATGCAATATGACTTCAAAGGGTCTTCATTTGCTCACCGAACCTCTCCAATCCTATCACTGCTGCGTTTATGCCCCTGTACACATGCTTGATTCTCTTTCGGAGGCATAGCAATCCATAGGTTTTAAGATACTTACTAGTCAGGTACATTCTTAGGCGTTTAATATGCGGTGTTGAGTCCATTCCGTTGAGCAAGGAGTAGCTTTTGTCTATTCCATATTTGGCTTAAGGAACTTTATCTGTGCTCATTTCAATCTCTGGTTTTATGCAGCACCCCAACTCACCTTTCCCCTTAAGCAAGCATAAGTTGGTTTTCTAAATTTGAGACCCTGTTCTGTTCTGTAATTCAGTTCCTGTGTAGCCAAGTTTACATTCCGTGTATTACTGATATCTTATGATGTTTCTTTTTCTGTGTGACTTATTTCAGTTAGAATCATCGTACCTGAATCCACTCATTGTGCTGCTAAGGGCCTGATGACACAGATTTCATTGCTGAGTGATATTGCTTTGTAAGTAAATACCACAACTTTTTTATCCATTTTTCACTTTCTGCGATGTTGAACTTGTACTGTAAACGAGGTTCTTGTAAACAGAGCCGTTCCAAACTTTGGGGTGGCTGTGTCTTTTTGATTTTAAATTCCCTAACCTATAGGACCATAAGTGGCAGTGCCCTAGGCTCTGTTGCTTTGTTTTTTAGATGTTTCAGGAAACACCATACACTTCTCCTGAGTGTCTGTTGGTAATTTACATCCCGCCCATCAGCATAACAAGGCTCCCAGTTCTCCATGGCCTGTCCTGCCTTTCTGGATTTTACACGTTTTTCAGATGGCCCTTTTGACCGGGGGGAAGTGAGACTTCATTGTAGTGTAGATTTCCTTTGCAAAGTTGCTTGGTTGCCCAAAAAGGGCGTATGCGTTTTTTCCTGAATATATTCAGGAAAAAACGCATACGCCCTTTTTGGCCAAGTGCATCATTGTGGACATTCTGCCTCTTTTCCTATGCTTTCAATGCAATTCCAGTCTAACTCCTGAAATCGGTTTCCTGCAATTCTGCCCCGCTTTCAAGTCCTCTTGGCCGCCTTACTTCAGTATATTTTTGGACGATAGCTGTCATTTATAACTCTGCAGGTTTGTGAATTACAGTGCTCCTGAGCTCCTTTCTTTAACTCGCTTTCTTGTGACCTGGCCGCAACACCGCAGGATGTCTTCAGGCCCTAATCTGGTTCCGGCACAGCACGCTGAGCCTTTGGTTATTTCTTCTTCCTGGTGGGAAATGAGAGTTAAATTTGCCCATCCAGACACCTCCAGCTAGTCTCTCATTGGTTCTCGCTATTCCTGTTCATCTTCCACAGAAATTGCAAACTGGGCCAAACAGGAGGTTAAAGGCGCTGACTCTCCAAGTGGTGAGAGTGTTAGTAAAGCGTCTGGAATGTTGCACTCGAGTACCAGGGTACGAAAACTGAGACATATTTGAACACGTCTCCCGATCACATGGTTGATCATACTCTAGGTTCCACATGCATGTTTTAGCTGAAGGAAGAATACCTTAAACCTGGGTAGTTGAAACCCGTGGAATGGGTACCATGCAATATGACTTCAAAGGGTCTTCATTTGCTCACCGAACCTCTCCAATCCTATCACTGCTGCGTTTATGCCCCTGTACACATGCTTGATTCTCTTTCGGAGACATAGCAATCCATAGGTTTTAAGATACTTACTAGTCAGGTACATTCTTAGGCGTTTAATATGCGGTGTTGAGTCCATTTCGTTGAGCAAGGAGTAGCTCTTGTCTATTCCATATTTGGCTTAAGGAACTTTATCTGTGCTCATTTCAATCTCTGGTTTTATGCAGCACCCCAACTCACCTTTCCCCTTAAGCAAGCATAAGTTGGTTTTCTAAATTTGAGACCCTGTTCTGTTCTGTAATTCAGTTCCTGTGTAGCCAAGTTTACATTCCGTGTATTACTGATATCTTATGATGTTTCTTTTTCTGTGTGACTTATTTCAGTTAGAATCATCATACCTGAATCCACTCATTGTGCTGCTAAGGGCCTGATGACACAGATTTCATTGCTGAGTGATATTGCTTTGTAAGTAAATACCACAACTTCTTTATCCATTTTTCACTTTCTGCGATGTTGAACTTGTACTGTAAACGAGGTTCTTGTAAACAGAGCCGTTCCAAACTTTGGGGTGGCTGTGTCTTTTTGATTTTAAATTCCCTAAGCTATAGGACCATAAGTGGAAGTGCCCTAGGTTCTGTTGCTTTGTTTTTTAGATGTTTCAGGAAACACCATACACTTCTCCCGAGTGGTTGTTGGCAATTTACATCCCGCCCATCAGCATAACAAGGCTCCCAGTTCTCCATGGCCTGTCCTGCCTTTCTGGATTTTACACTTTTTTCAGATGGTCCTTTTGACCGGGGGGAAGTGAGACTTCATTGTAGTGCAGATTTCCTTTGCAAGCTTGCTTGGTTGGCCAAAAAGGGCGTATGCGTTTTTTCCTGAATATATTCAGGAAATAACGCATACGCCCTTTTTAGCCAAGTGCATCATTGTGGACGTTCTGCCTCTTTTCCTATGCTTTCAATGCAATTCCAGTCTACCTCCTGAAATCGGTTTCCTGCAATTCTGCCCCGCTTTCAAGTCCTCTTGGCAGCCTTACTTCAGTCTATTTTTGGACGATAGCTGTCATTTATAACTCTGCAGGTTTGTGAATTACACTGCCCCTGAGCTCCTTTCTTCAACTCGCTTTCTTGTGACCTGGCCGCAACACCGCAGGATGGCTTCAGGCCCTAATCTGGTTCCGGCACGGCATGCTGAGCCTTTGGTTAATTCCTCTTCCTGGTGGGAAATGAGAGTTAAATTTGCCCGTCCAGACACCTCTAGCTAGCCTCTCATTGGTTCTCGCTATTCCTGTTCATCTTCCACAGAAATTGCAAACTGGGCCAAACAGTAGGTTAAAGGGACTGACTCTCCAAGTCGGGAGAGTGTTAGTAAAGCGTCTGGAATGTTGCACCCGAGTACCAGGGGAGGAAAACTGAGACATATTTGAATACGTCTCCCGTTCACATGGTTGATCATACTCTGGGTTCCACATGCATGTTTTAGCTGAAGGAAGAATACCTTAAACCTGGAGAGTTGAAACCCGTGTAATGGGTACCATGCAATATGACTTCAAAGGATCTTCATATGCTCACCGAACCTCTCCAATCCTATCACTGCTGCGTTTATGCCCCTGTACACATGCTTGATTCTTTTTCGGAGACATAGCAATCCATAGGTTTTAAGATACTTACTAGTCAGGTACATTCTTAGGCGTTTAATATGGGGTGTTGAGTCCATTTCGTTGAGCAAGGAGTAGCTCTTGTCTATTCCATATTTGGCTTAAGGAACTTTATCTGTGCTCATTTCAATCTCTGGTTTTATGCAGCACCCCAACTCACCTTTCGCCTTAAGAAAGCATAAGTTGGTCTTCTAAATTTGAGACCCTGTTCTGTTCTGTAATTCAGTTCCTGTGTAGCCAAGTTTACATTCCGTGTATTACTGATATCTTATGATGTTTCTTTTTCTGTGTGACTTATTTCAGTTAGAATCATCATACCTGAATCCACTCATTGTGCTGCTAAGGGCCTGATGACACAGATTTCATTGCTGAGTGATATTGCTTTGTAAGTAAATACCACAACTTCTTTATCCATTTTTCACTTTCTGCGATGTTGAACTTGTACTGTAAACGAGGTTCTTGTAAACAGAGCCGATCTAAACTTTGGGGTGGCTGTGTCTTTTTGATTTTAATTTCCCTAAGCTATAGGACCATAAGTGGAAGTGCCCTAGTCTCTGTTGCTTTGTTTTTTAGATGTTTCAGGAAACACCATACACTTCTCCCGAGTGGTTGTTGGCAATTTACATCCCGCCCATCAGCATAACAAGGCTCCCAGTTCTCCATGGCCTGTCCTGCCTTTCTGGATTTTACACTTTTTTCAGATGGCCCTTTTGACCTGGGGGAAGTGAGACTTCATTGTAGTGCAGATTTCCTTTGCAAGCTTGCTTGGTTGGCCAAAAAGTGCGTATGCGTTTTTTCCTGAATATATTCAGGAAAAAACGCATACGCCCTTTTTGGCCAAGTGCATCATTGTGGACGTTCTGCCTCTTTTCCTATGCTTTCAATGCAATTCCAGTCTACCTCCTGAAATCGGTTTCCTGCAATTCTGCCCCGCTTTCAAGTCCTCTTGGCAGCCTTACTTCAGTCTATTTTTGGACGATAGCTGTCATTTATAACTCTGCAGGTTTGTGAATTACAGTGCTCCTGAGCTCCTTTCTTTAACTCGCTTTCTTGTGACCTGGCCGCAACACCGCAGGATGTCTTCAGGCCCTAATCTGGTTCTGGCACGGCACGCTGAGCCTTTGGTTAATTCCTCTTCCTGGTGGGAAATGAGAGTTAAATTTGCCCATCCAGACACCTCCAGCTAGTCTCTCATTGGTTCTCGCTATTCCTGTTCATCTTCCACAGAAATTGCAAACTGGGCCAAACAGGAGGTTAAAGGGACTGACTCTCCAAGTCGGGAGAGTGTTAGTAAAGCGTCTGGAATGTTGCACCCGAGTACCAGGGTACGAAAACTGAGACATATTTGAACACGTCTCGCGATCACATGGTTGATCATACTCTAGGTTCCACATGCATGTTTTAGCTGAAGGAAGAATACCTTAAACCTGGGTAGTTGAAACCCGTGGAATGGGTACCATGCAATATGACTTCAAAGGGTCTTCATTTGCTCACCGAACCTCTCCAATCCTATCACTGCTGTGTTTATGCCCCTGTACACACGCTTGATTCTCTTTTGGAGACATAGCAATCCATAGGTTTTAAGATACTTACTAGTCAGGTACATTCTTAGGCGTTTAATATGGGGTGTTGAGTCCATTTCGTTGAGCAAGGAGTAGCTCTTGTCTATTCCATATTTGGCTTAAGGAACTTTATCTGTGCTCATTTCAATCTCTGGTTTTATGCAGCACCCCAACTCACCTTTCCCCTTAAGCAAGCATAAGTTGGTTTTCTAAATTTGAGACCCTGTTCTGTTTTGGAATGCAGTTCCTGTGTAGCCAAGTTTCCATTCCGTGTATTAGTGATATCTTATGATGTTTCTTTTTCTGTGTGACTTATTTCAGTTAGAATCATCGTACCTGAATCCACTCATTATGCTGCTACGGGCCTGATGACATAGATTTCATTGCTGAGGATACTGCATTGTACGTAAGTACCACAAGTTCTTTATCCATTTTTCACTTTCTGTGATATTGAACTTGTACGGTAAACGAGGTTCTTGTAAACGGAGGCATCCCAAACTTTGGGGTGGCTGTGTCTTTTTGATTTTAATTTCCCTAAGCTATAGGACCATAAGTGGAAGTGCCCTAGGCTCTGTTGCTTTGTTTTTTAGATGTTTCAGGAAACACCATACACTTCTCCCGAGTGGTTTTTGGCAATTTACATCCCACCCATCAGCATAACAAGGCTCCCAGTTCTCCATGGCCTGTCCTGCCTTTCTGGATTTTACACTTTTTTAAGATGGCCCTTTTGACCGGGGGGAAGTGAGACTTCATTGTAGTGCAGATTTCCTTTGCAAGCTTGCTTGGTTGGCCAAAAAGGGCGTATGCGTTTTTTCCTGAATATATTCAGGAAAAAACGCATACGCCCTTTTTGGCCAAGTGCATCATTGTGGACGTTCTGACTCTTTTCCTATGCTTTCAATGCAATTCCAGTCTACCTCCTGAAATTTGTTTCCTGCAATTCTGCCCCGCTTTCAAGTCCTCTTGGCAGCCTTACTTCAGTATATTTTTGGACGATAGCTGTCATTTATAACTCTGCAGGTTTGTGAATTACAGTGCCCCTGAGCTCCTTTCTTCAACTCGCTTTCTTTTGAGCTGGCCGCAACACCGCAGGATGGCTTCAGGCCCTAATCTGGTTCCGGTACGGCACGCTGAGCCTTTGGTTATTTCCTCTTCCTGGTGGGAAATGAGAGTTAAATTTGCCCGTCCAGACACCTCCAGCTAGTCTCTCATTGGTTCTCGCTATTCCTGTTCATCTTCCGCAGAAATTGCAAACTGGGCCAAACCGGAGGTTAAAGGGACGGACTGTCCAAGTCGGGAGAGTGTTAGTAAACCGTCTGTAATGTTGCACCCGAGGACCAGGGTACGAAAACTGAGACATATTTGAACACGTCTCCCGTTCACATGGTTGATCATACTCTGGGTTCCACATGCATGTTTTAGCTGAAGGAAGAATACCTTAAACCTGGAGAGCTGAGACCCGTGTAATGGGTACCATGCAATATGACTTCAAAGGGTCTTCATTTGCTCACCGAAGCTCTCCAATCCTATCACTGCTGCGTTTATGCCCCTGTACACATGCTTGATTCTCTTTCGGAGACATAGCAATCCATAGGTTTTAAGATACTTACTAGTCAGGTACATTCTTAGGCGTTTAATATGCGGTGTTGAGTCCATTTCGTTGAGCAAGGAGTAGCTCTTGTCTATTCCATATTTGGCTTAAGGAACTTTATCTGTGCTCATTTCAATCTCTGGTTTTATGCAGCACCCCAACTCACCTTTCCCCTTAAGCAAGCATAAGTTGGTTTTCTAAATTTGAGACCCTGTTCTGTTCTGTAATTCAGTTCCTGTGTAGCCAAGTTTACATTCCGTGTATTACTGATATCTTATGATGTTTCTTTTTCTGTGTGACTTATTTCAGTTAGAATCATCATACCTGAATCCACTCATTGTGCTGCTAAGGGCCTGATGACACAGATTTCATTGCTGAGTGATATTGCTTTGTAAGTAAATACCACAACTTTTTTATCCATTTTTCACTTTCTGCGATGTTGAACTTGTACTGTAAACGAGGTTCTTGTAAACAGAGCCGTTCGAAACTTTGGGGTGGCTGTGTCTTTTTGATTTTAAATTCCCTAAGCTATAGGACCATAAGTGGAAGTGCCCTAGGCTCTGTTGCTTTGTTTTTTAGATGTTTCAGGAAACACCATACACTTCTCCCGAGTGTTTGTTGGTAATTTACATCCCGCCCTTCAGCATAACAAGGCTCCCAGTTCTCCATGGCCTGTCCTGCCTTTCTGGATTTTACACTTTTTTCAGATGGCCCTTTTGACCGGGGGGAAGTGAGACTTCATTGTAGTGCAGATTTCCTTTGCAAGCTTGCTTGGTTGGCCAAAAAGGGCGTATGCGTTTTTTCCTGAATATATTCAGGAAAAAACGCATACGCCCTTATTGGCCAAGTGCATCATTGTGGACGTTCTGCCTCTTTTCCTATGCTTTCAATGTAATTCCAGTCTACCTCCTGAAATCGGTTTCCTGCAATTCTGCCCCGCTTTCAAGTCCTCTTGGCAGCCTTACTTCAGTCTATTTTTGGACGATAGCTGTCATTTATAACTCTGCAGGTTTGTGAATTACAGTGCCCCTGAGCTGCTTTCTTCAACTCGCTTTCTTGTGAGCTGGCCGCAACACCGCAGGATGGCTTCAGGCCCTAATCTGGTTCCGGCACGAAACACTGAGCCTTTGGTTATTTCCTCTTCCTGGTGGGAAATGAGAGTTAAATTTGCCCGTCCAGACACCTCCAGCTAGCCTCTCATTGGTTCTCGCTATTCCTGTTCATCTTCCGCAGAAATTGCAAACTGGGCCAAACAGGAGGTTAAAGGCGCTGACTTTCCAAGTGGGGAGAGTGTTAGTAAAGCGTCTGGAATGTTGCACCCGAGTACCAGGGGAAGAAAACTGAGACATATTTGAACACGTCTCCCGTTCACATGGTTGATCATACTTGGGTTCCACATGCATGTTTTAGCTGAAGGAAGAATACCTAAAACCTGGGTAGTTGAAACCCGTGGAATGGGTACCATGCAATATGACTTCAAAGGGTCTTCATTTGCTCACCGAACCTCTCCAATCCTATCACTGCTGCGTTTATGCCCCTGTACACATGCTTGATTCTCTTTCGGAGACATAGCAATCCATAGGTTTTAAGATACTTACTAGTCAGGTACATTCTTAGGCGTTTAATATGCGGTGTTGAGTCCATTTCGTTGAGCAAGGAGTAGCTCTTGTCTATTCCATATTTGGCTTAAGGAACTTTATCTGTGCTCATTTCAATCTCTGGTTTTATGCAGCACCCCAACTCACCTTTCCCCTTAAGCAAGCATAAGTTGGTTTTCTAAATTTGAGACCCTGTTCTGTTCTGTAATTCAGTTCCTGTGTAGCCAAGTTTACATTCCGTGTATTACTGATATCTTATGATGTTTCTTTTTCTGTGTGACTTATTTCAGTTAGAATCATCATACCTGAATCCACTCATTGTGCTGCTAAGGGCCTGATGACACAGATTTCATTCCTGAGTGATATTGCTTTGTAAGTAAATACCACAACTTTTTTATCCATTTTTCACTTTCTGCGATGTTGAACTTGTACTGTAAATGAGGTTCTTGTAAACAGAGCCGTTCGAAACTTTGGGGTGGCTGTGTCTTTTTGATTTTAAATTCCCTAAGCTATAGGACCATAAGTGGAAGTGCCCTAGGCTCTGTTGCTTTGTTTTTTAGATGTTTCAGGAAACACCATACACTTCTCCCGAGTGGTTGTTGGCAATTTACATCCCGCCCATCAGCATAACAAGGCTCCCAGTTCTCCATGGCCTGTCCTGCCTTTCTGGATTTTACACTTTTTTCAGATGGCCCTTTTGACCGGGGGGAAGTGAGACTTCATTGTAGTGCAGATTTCCTTTGCAAGCTTGCTTGGTTGGCCAAAAAGGGCGTATGCGTTTTTTCCTGAATATATTCAGGAAAAAACGCATACGCCCTTTTTGGCCACGTGCATCATTGTGGACGTTCTGCCTCTTTTCCTATGCTTTCAATGCAATTCCAGTCTACCTCCTGAAATCGGTTTCCTGCAATTCTGCCCCGCTTTCAAGTCCTCTTGGCAGCCTTACTTCAGTCTATTTTTGGACGATAGCTGTCATTTATAACTCTGCAGGTTTGTGAATTACAGTGCCCCTGAGCTCCTTTCTTCAACTCGCTTTCTTGTGACCTGGCCGCAACACCGCAGGATGGCTTCAGGCCCTAATCTGGTTCCGGCATGGCACACTGAGCCTTTGGTTATTTCCTCTTCCTGGTGGGAAATGAGAGTTAAATTTGCCCGTCCAGACACCTCCAGCTAGTCTCTCATTTGTTTTCGCTATTCCTGTTCATCTTCCGCAGAAATTGCAAACTGGGCCAAACAGGAGGTTAAAGGCGCTGACTCTCCAAGTGGGGAGAGTGTTAGTAAAGCGTCTGGAATGTTGCACCCGAGTACCAGGGGAGGAAAACTGAGACATATTTGAACACGTCTCCCGTTCACATGGTTGATCATACTTGGGTTCCACATGCATGTTTTAGCTGAAGGAAGAATACCTTAAACCTGGGTATTTGAAACCCGTGGAATGGGTACCATGCAATATGACTTCAAAGGGTCTTCATTTGCTCACCGAACCTCTCCAATCCTATCACTGCTGCGTTTATGCCCCTGTACACATGCTTGATTCTCTTTCGGAGACATAGCAATCCATAGGTTTTAAGATACTTACTAGTCAGGTACATTCTTAGGCGTTTAATATGCGGTGTTGAGTCCATTTCGTTGAGCAAGGAGTAGCTCTTGTCTATTCCATATTTGGCTTAAGGAACTTTATCTGTGCTCATTTCAATCTCTGGTTTTATGCAGCACCCCAACTCACCTTTCCCCTTAAGCAAGCATAAGTTGGTTTTCTAAATTTGAGACCCTGTTCTGTTCTGTAATTCAGTTCCTGTGTAGCCAAGTTTACATTCGGTGTATTACTGATATCTTATGATGTTTCTTTTTCTGTGTGACTTATTTCAGTTAGAATCATCATACCTGAATCCACTCATTGTGCTGCTAAGGGCCTGATGACACAGATTTCATTGCTGAGTGATATTGCTTTGTAAGTAAATACCACAACTTCTTTATCCATTTTTCACTTTCTGCGATGTTGAACTTGTACTGTAAACGAGGTTCTTGTAAACAGAGCCATTCTAAACTTTGGGGTGGCTGTGTCTTTTTGATTTTAAATTCCCTAAGCTATAGGACCATAAGTGGAAGTGCCCTAGCCTCTGTTGCTTTGTTTTTTAGATGTTTCAGGAAACACCATACACTTCTCCCGAGTGGTTGTTGGCAATTTACATCCCGCCCATCAGCATAACAAGGCTCCCAGTTCTCCATGGCCTGTCCTGCCTTTCTGGATTTTACACTTTTTTCAGATGGCCCTTTTGACCGGGGGGAAGTGAGACTTCATTGTAGTGCAGATTTCCTTTGCAAGCTTGCTTGGTTGGCCAAAAAGGGCGTATGCGTTTTTTCCTGAATATATTCAGGAAAAAACGCATACGCCCTTTTTGGCCAAGTGCATCATTGTGGACGTTCTGCCTCTTTTCCTATGCTTTCAATGCAATTCCAGTCTACCTCCTGAAATCGGTTTCCTGCAATTCTGCCCCGCTTTCAAGTCCTCTTGGCAGCCTTACTTCAGTCTATTTTTGGACGATAGCTGTCATTTATAACTCTGCAGGTTTGTGAATTACAGTGCCCCTGAGCTCCTTTCTTCAACTCGCTTTCTTGTGACCTGGCCGCAACACCGCAGGATGGCTTCAGGCCCTAATCTGGTTCCGACATGGCACACTGAGCCTTTGGTTATTTCCTCTTCCTGGTGGGAAATGAGAGTTAAATTTGCCCGTCCAGACACCTCCAGCTAGTCTCTCATTTGTTTTCGCTATTCCTGTTCATCTTCCGCAGAAATTGCAAACTGGGCCAAACAGGAGGTTAAAGGCGCTGACTCTCCAAGTGGGGAGAGTGTTAGTAAAGCGTCTGGAATGTTGCACCCGAGTACCAGGGGAGGAAAACTGAGACATATTTGAACACGTCTCCCGTTCACATGGTTGATCATACTTGGGTTCCACATGCATGTTTTAGCTGAAGGAAGAATACCTTAAACCTGGGTATTTGAAACCCGTGGAATGGGTACCATGCAATATGACTTCAAAGGGTCTTCATTTGCTCACCGAACCTCTCCAATCCTATCACTGCTGCGTTTATGCCCCTGTACACATGCTTGATTCTCTTTCGGAGACATAGCAATCCATAGGTTTTAAGATACTTACTAGTCAGGTACATTCTTAGGCGTTTAATATGCGGTGTTGAGTCCATTTCGTTGAGCAAGGAGTAGCTCTTGTCTATTCCATATTTGGCTTAAGGAACTTTATCTGTGCTCATTTCAATCTCTGGTTTTATGCAGCACCCCAACTCACCTTTCCCCTTAAGCAAGCATAAGTTGGTTTTCTAAATTTGAGACCCTGTTCTGTTCTGTAATTCAGTTCCTGTGTAGCCAAGTTTACATTCGGTGTATTACTGATATCTTATGATGTTTCTTTTTCTGTGTGACTTATTTCAGTTAGAATCATCATACCTGAATCCACTCATTGTGCTGCTAAGGGCCTGATGACACAGATTTCATTGCTGAGTGATATTGCTTTGTAAGTAAATACCACAACTTCTTTATCCATTTTTCACTTTCTGCGATGTTGAACTTGTACTGTAAACGAGGTTCTTGTAAACAGAGCCATTCTAAACTTTGGGGTGGCTGTGTCTTTTTGATTTTAAATTCCCTAAGCTATAGGACCATAAGTGGAAGTGCCCTAGCCTCTGTTGCTTTGTTTTTTAGATGTTTCAGGAAACACCATACACTTCTCCCGAGTGGTTGTTGGCAATTTACATCCCGCCCATCAGCATAACAAGGCTCCCAGTTCTCCATGGCCTGTCCTGCCTTTCTGGATTTTACACTTTTTTCAGATGGCCCTTTTGACCGGGGGGAAGTGAGACTTCATTGTAGTGCAGATTTCCTTTGCAAGCTTGCTTGGTTGGCCAAAAAGGGCGTATGCGTTTTTTCCTGAATATATTCAGGAAAAAACGCATACGCCCTTTTTGGCCAAGTGCATCATTGTGGACGTTCTGCCTCTTTTCCTATGCTTTCAATGCAATTCCAGTCTACCTCCTGAAATCGGTTTCCTGCAATTCTGCCCCGCTTTCAAGTCCTCTTGGCAGCCTTACTTCAGTCTATTTTTGGACGATAGCTGTCATTTATAACTCTGCAGGTTTGTGAATTACAGTGCCCCTGAGCTCCTTTCTTCAACTCGCTTTCTTGTGACCTGGCCGCAACACCGCAGGATGGCTTCAGGCCCTAATCTGGTTCCGGCATGGCACACTGAGCCTTTGGTTATTTCCTCTTCCTGGTGGGAAATGAGAGTTAAATTTGCCCGTCCAGACACCTCCAGCTAGTCTCTCATTTGTTTTCGCTATTCCTGTTCATCTTCCGCAGAAATTGCAAACTGGGCCAAACAGGAGGTTAAAGGCGCTGACTCTCCAAGTGGGGAGAGTGTTAGTAAAGCGTCTGGAATGTTGCACCCGAGTACCAGGGGAGGAAAACTGAGACATATTTGAACACGTCTCCCGTTCACATGGTTGATCATACTTGGGTTCCACATGCATGTTTTAGCTGAAGGAAGAATACCTTAAACCTGGGTATTTGAAACCCGTGGAATGGGTACCATGCAATATGACTTCAAAGGGTCTTCATTTGCTCACCGAACCTCTCCAATCCTATCACTGCTGCGTTTATGCCCCTGTACACATGCTTGATTCTCTTTCGGAGACATAGCAATCCATAGGTTTTAAGATACTTACTAGTCAGGTACATTCTTAGGCGTTTAATATGCGGTGTTGAGTCCATTTCGTTGAGCAAGGAGTAGCTCTTGTCTATTCCATATTTGGCTTAAGGAACTTTATCTGTGCTCATTTCAATCTCTGGTTTTATGCAGCACCCCAACTCACCTTTCCCCTTAAGCAAGCATAAGTTGGTTTTCTAAATTTGAGACCCTGTTCTGTTCTGTAATTCAGTTCCTGTGTAGCCAAGTTTACATTCGGTGTATTACTGATATCTTATGATGTTTCTTTTTCTGTGTGACTTATTTCAGTTAGAATCATCATACCTGAATCCACTCATTGTGCTGCTAAGGGCCTGATGACACAGATTTCATTGCTGAGTGATATTGCTTTGTAAGTAAATACCACAACTTCTTTATCCATTTTTCACTTTCTGCGATGTTGAACTTGTACTGTAAACGAGGTTCTTGTAAACAGAGCCATTCTAAACTTTGGGGTGGCTGTGTCTTTTTGATTTTAAATTCCCTAAGCTATAGGACCATAAGTGGAAGTGCCCTAGCCTCTGTTGCTTTGTTTTTTAGATGTTTCAGGAAACACCATACACTTCTCCCGAGTGGTTGTTGGCAATTTACATCCCGCCCATCAGCATAACAAGGCTCCCAGTTCTCCATGGCCTGTCCTGCCTTTCTGGATTTTACACTTTTTTCAGATGGCCCTTTTGACCGGGGGGAAGTGAGACTTCATTGTAGTGCAGATTTCCTTTGCAAGCTTGCTTGGTTGGCCAAAAAGGGCGTATGCGTTTTTTCTTGAATATATTCAGGAAAAAACGCATACGCCCTTTTTGGCCAAGTGCATCATTGTGGACGTTCTGCCTCTTTTCCTATGCTTTCAATGCAATTCCAGTCTACCTCCTGAAATCGGTTTCCTGCAATTCTGCCCCGCTTTGAAGTCCTCTTGGCAGCCTTACTTCAGTCTATTTTTGGACGATAGCTGTCATTTATAACTCTGCAGGTTTGTGAATTACAGTGCCCCTGAGCTCCTTTCTTCAACTCGCTTTCTTGTGACCTGGCCGCAACACCGCAGGATGGCTTCAGGCCCTAATCTGGTTCTGGCACGGCACGCTGAGCCTTTGGTTAATTCCTCTTCCTGGTGGGAAATGAGAGTTAAATTTGCCCATCCAGATACCTCCAGCTAGTCTCTCATTGGTTCTCGCTATTCCTGTTCATCTTCCACAGAAATTGCAAACTGGGCCAAACAGGAGGTTAAAGGGACTGACTCTCCAAGTGGGGAGAGTGTTAGTAAAGCGTCTGGAATGTTGCACCCGAGTACCAGGGTACGAAAACTGAGACATATTTGAACACGTCTCCCGATCACATGGTTGATCATACTCTAGGTTCCACATGCATGTTTTAGCTGAAGGAAGAATACCTTAAACCTGGGTAGTTGAAACCCGTGGAATGGGTACCATGCAATGTGACTTCAAAGGGTCTTCATTTGCTCACCGAACCTCTCCAATCCTATCACTGCTGCGTTTATGCCCCTGTACACATGCTTGATTCTCTTTTGGAGACATAGCAATCCATAGGTTTTAAGATACTTACTAGTCAGGTATATTCTTAGGCGTTTAATATGCGGTGTTGAGTCCATTTCGTTGAGCAAGGAGTAGCTCTTGTCTATTCCATATTTGGCTTAAGGAACTTTATCTGTGCTCATTTCAATTTCTGGTTTTATGCAGCTCCCCAACTCACCTTTCCCCTTAAGCAAGCATAAGTTGGTTTTCTAAATTTGAGACCCTGTTCTGTTCTGTAATTCAGTTCCTGTGTAGCCAAGTTTCCATTCCGTGTATTACTGATATCTTATGATGTTTCTTTTTCTGTGTGACTTATTTCAGTTAGAATCATCATACCTGAATCCACTCATTGTGCTGCTAAGGGCCTGATGACATAGATTTCATTGCTGAGTGATATTGCTTTGTAAGTAAATACCACAACTTCTTTATCCATTTTTCACTTTCTGCGATGTTGAACTTGTACTGTAAACGAGGTTCTTGTAAACAGAGGCGTCCCAAACTTTGGGGTGGCTGTGTCTTTTTGATTTTAATTTCCCTAAGCTATAGGACCATAAGTGGAAGTGCCCTAGGTTCTGTTGCTTTGTTTTTTAGATGTTTCAGGAAACACCATACACTTCTCCCGAGTGGTTGTTGGCAATTTACATCCCGCCCATCAGCATAACAAGGCTCCCAGTTCCCCATGGCCTGTCCTGCCTTTCTGGATTTTACACTTTTTTCAGATGGCACTTTTGACTGAGGGGAAGTGAGACTTCATTGTAGTGCAGATTTCCTTTGCAAGCTTGCTTGGTTGGCCAAAAAGTGTGTATGCGTTTTTTCCTGAATATATTCAGGAAAAAACGCATACGCCCTTTTTGGCCAAGTGCATCATTGTGGACGTTCTGCCTCTTTTCCTATGCTTTCAATGCAATTCCAGTCTACCTCCTGAAATCGGTTTCCTGCAATTCTGCCCCGCTTTCAAGTCCTCTTGGCAGCTTTACTTCAGTATATTTTTGGACGATAGCTGTCATTTATAACTCTGCAGGTTTGTGAATTACAGTGCCCCTGAGCTGCTTTCTTCAACTCGCTTTCTTTTGAGCTGGCCGCAACACCGCAGGATGGCTTCAGGCCCTAATCTGGTTCCGGCCCGGCATGCTGAGCATTTGGTTATTTCCTCTTCCTGGTGGGAAATGAGAGTTAAATTTGCCCGTCCAGACACCTCCAGCTAGTCTCTCATTGGTTCTCGCTATTCCTGTTCATCTTCCAAGAAATTGCAAACTGGGCCAAACAGGAGGTTAAAGGCGCTGACTCTCCAAGTGGGGAGAGTGTTAGTAAAGCGTCTGGAATGTTGCACCCGAGTACCAGGGGAGGAAAACTGAGACATATTTGAACATGTCTCCCAATCACATGGTTGATCATACTCTGGGTTCCACATGCATGTTTTAGCTGAAGGAAGAATACCTAAAATCTGGGTAGTTGAAACCCGTGGAATGGGTACCATGCAATATGACTTCAAAGGGTCTTCATTTGCTCACTGAACCTCTCCAATCCTATCACTGCTGCGTTTATGCCCCTGTACACATGCTTGATTCTCTTTCGGAGACATAGCAATCCATAGGTTTTAAGATACTTACTAGTCAGGTACATTCTTAGGCGTTTAATATGCGGTGTTGAGTCCATTTCGTTGAGCAAGGAGTAGCTCTTGTCTATTCCATATTTGGCTTAAGGAACTTTATCTGTGCTCATTTCAATCTCTGGTTTTATGCAGCACCCCAACTCACCTTTCCCCTTAAGCAAGCATAAGTTGGTTTTCTAAATTTGAGACCCTGTTCTGTTCTGTAATTCAGTTCCTGTGTAGCCAAGTTTACATTCCGTGTATTAGTGATATCTTATGATGTTTCTTTTTCTGTGTGACTTACTTCAGTTAGAATCATCATACCTGAATCCACTCATTGTGCTGCTAAGGGCCTGATGACACAGATTTCATTGCTGCGTGATATTGCTTTGTAAGTAAATACCACAAATTCTTTATCCATTTTTCACTTTCTGCGATGTTGAACTTGTACTGTAAATGAGGTTCTTGTAAACAGAGCCGTTGCAAACTTTGGGGTGGCTGGGTCTTTTTCATTTTAATTTCCCTAAGCTATAGGACCATAAGTGGAAGTGCCCTAGGTTCTGTTGCTTTGTTTTTTAGATGTTTCAGGAAACACCATACACTTCTCCCGAGTGGTTGTTGGGAATTTACATCCCGCCCATCAGCATAACAAGGCTCCCAGTTCTCCATGGCCTGTCCTGCCTTTCTGGATTTTACACTTTTTTCAGAGGGCCCTTTTGACCGGGGAGAAGTGAGACTTCATTGTAGTGCAGATTTCCTTTGCAAGCTTGCTTGGTTGGCCAAAAAGGGCGTATGCGTTTTTTCCTGAATATATTCAGGAAAAAACGCATACGCCCTTTTTGGCCAAGTGCATCATTGTGGACGTTCTGCCTCTTTTCCTATGCTTTCAATGCAATTCCAGTCTACCTCCTGAAATCGGTTTCCTGCAATTCTGCCCCGCTTTCAAGTCCTCTTGGCAGCCTTACTTCAGTCTATTTTTGGACGATAGCTGTCATTTATAACTCTGCAGGTTTGTGAATTACAGTGCCCCTGAGCTGCTTTCTTCAACTCGCTTTCTTTTGAGCTGGCCGCAACACCGCAGGATGTCTTCAGGCCCTAATCTGGTTCTGGCACGGCACGCTGAGCCTTTGGTTAATTCCTCTTCCTGGTGGGAAATGAGAGTTAAATTTGCCCATCCAGATACCTCCAGCTAGTCTCTCATGGGTTCTCACTATTCCTGTTCATCTTCCACAGAAATTGCAAACTGGGCCAAACAGGAGGTTAAAGGGACTGACTCTCCAAGTGGGGAGAGTGTTAGTAAAGCATCTGTAATGTTGCACCCGAGTACCAGGGTACGAAACCTGAGACATATTTGAACACGTCTCCCGATCACATGGTTGATCATACTCTAGGTTCCACATGCATGTTTTAGCTGAAGGAAGAATACCTTAAACCTGGGTAGTTGAAACCCGTGGAATGGGTACCATGCAATGTGACTTCAAAGGGTCTTCATTTGCTCACCGAACCTCTCCAATCCTATCACTGCTGCGTTTATGCCCCTGTACACATGCTTGATTCTCTTTTGGAGACATAGCAATCCATAGGTTTTAAGATACTTACTAGTCAGGTATATTCTTAGGCGTTTAATATGCGGTGTTGAGTCCATTTCGTTGAGCAAGGAGTAGCTCTTGTCTATTCCATATTTGGCTTAAGGAACTTTATCTGTGCTCATTTCAATCTCTGGTTTTATGCAGCACCCCAACTCACCTTTACCCTTAAGCAAGCATAAGTTGGTTTTCTAAATTTGAGACCCTGTTCTGTTCTGTAATTCAGTTCCTGTGTAGCCAAGTTTCCATTCCGTGTATTACTGATATCTTATGATGTTTCTTTTTCTGTGTGACTTATTTCAGTTAGAATCATCATACCTGAATCCACACATTGTGCTGCTAAGGGCCTGATGACATAGATTTCATTGCTGAGTGATATTGCTTTGTAAGTAAATACCACAACTTCTTTATCCATTTTTCACTTTCTGCGATGTTGAACTTGTACTGTAAACGAGGTTCTTGTAAACAGAGCCATTCTAAACTTTGGGGTGGCTGTGTCTTTTTGATTTTAAATTCCCTAAGCTATAGGACCATAAGTGGAAGTGCCCTAGCCTCTGTTGCTTTGTTTTTTAGATGTTTCAGGAAACACCATACACTTCTCCCGAGTGGTTGTTGGCAATTTACATCCCGCCCATCAGCATAACAAGGCTCCCAGTTCTCCATGGCCTGTCCTGCCTTTCTGGATTTTACACTTTTTTCAGATGGCCCTTTTGACCGGGGGGAAGTGAGACTTCATTGTAGTGCAGATTTCCTTTGCAAGCTTGCTTGGTTGGCCAAAAAGGGCGTATGCGTTTTTTCTTGAATATATTCAGGAAAAAACGCATACGCCCTTTTTGGCCAAGTGCATCATTGTGGACGTTCTGCCTCTTTTCCTATGCTTTCAATGCAATTCCAGTCTACCTCCTGAAATCGGTTTCCTGCAATTCTGCCCCGCTTTCAAGTCCTCTTGGCAGCCTTACTTCAGTCTATTTTTGGACGATAGCTGTCATTTATAACTCTGCAGGTTTGTGAATTACAGTGCCCCTGAGCTCCTTTCTTCAACTCGCTTTCTTGTGACCTGGCCGCAACACCGCAGGATGGCTTCAGGCCCTAATCTGGTTCTGGCACGGCACGCTGAGCCTTTGGTTAATTCCTCTTCCTGGTGGGAAATGAGAGTTAAATTTGCCCATCCAGATACCTCCAGCTAGTCTCTCATTGGTTCTCGCTATTCCTGTTCATCTTCCACAGAAATTGCAAACTGGGCCAAACAGGAGGTTAAAGGGACTGACTCTCCAAGTGGGGAGAGTGTTAGTAAAGCGTCTGGAATGTTGCACCCGAGTACCAGGGTACGAAAACTGAGACATATTTGAACACGTCTCCCGATCACATGGTTGATCATACTCTAGGTTCCACATGCATGTTTTAGCTGAAGGAAGAATACCTTAAACCTGGGTAGTTGAAACCCGTGGAATGGGTACCATGCAATGTGACTTCAAAGGGTCTTCATTTGCTCACCGAACCTCTCCAATCCTATCACTGCTGCGTTTATGCCCCTGTACACATGCTTGATTCTCTTTTGGAGACATAGCAATCCATAGGTTTTAAGATACTTACTAGTCAGGTATATTCTTAGGCGTTTAATATGCGGTGTTGAGTCCATTTCGTTGAGCAAGGAGTAGCTCTTGTCTATTCCATATTTGGCTTAAGGAACTTTATCTGTGCTCATTTCAATTTCTGGTTTTATGCAGCTCCCCAACTCACCTTTCCCCTTAAGCAAGCATAAGTTGGTTTTCTAAATTTGAGACCCTGTTCTGTTCTGTAATTCAGTTCCTGTGTAGCCAAGTTTCCATTCCGTGTATTACTGATATCTTATGATGTTTCTTTTTCTGTGTGACTTATTTCAGTTAGAATCATCATACCTGAATCCACTCATTGTGCTGCTAAGGGCCTGATGACATAGATTTCATTGCTGAGTGATATTGCTTTGTAAGTAAATACCACAACTTCTTTATCCATTTTTCACTTTCTGCGATGTTGAACTTGTACTGTAAACGAGGTTCTTGTAAACAGAGGCGTCCCAAACTTTGGGGTGGCTGTGTCTTTTTGATTTTAATTTCCCTAAGCTATAGGACCATAAGTGGAAGTGCCCTAGGTTCTGTTGCTTTGTTTTTTAGATGTTTCAGGAAACACCATACACTTCTCCCGAGTGTTTGTTGGCAATTTACATCCCGCCCATCAGCATAACAAGGCTCCCAGTTCCCCATGGCCTGTCCTGCCTTTCTGGATTTTACACTTTTTTCAGATGGCACTTTTGACTGAGGGGAAGTGAGACTTCATTGTAGTGCAGATTTCCTTTGCAAGCTTGCTTGGTTGGCCAAAAAGTGTGTATGCGTTTTTTCCTGAATATATTCAGGAAAAAACGCATACGCCCTTTTTGGCCAAGTGCATCATTGTGGACGTTCTGCCTCTTTTCCTATGCTTTCAATGCAATTCCAGTCTACCTCCTGAAATCGGTTTCCTGCAATTCTGCCCCGCTTTCAAGTCCTCTTGGCAGCTTTACTTCAGTATATTTTTGGACGATAGCTGTCATTTATAACTCTGCAGGTTTGTGAATTACAGTGCCCCTGAGCTGCTTTCTTCAACTCGCTTTCTTTTGAGCTGGCCGCAACACCGCAGGATGGCTTCAGGCCCTAATCTGGTTCCGGCCCGGCATGCTGAGCATTTGGTTATTTCCTCTTCCTGGTGGGAAATGAGAGTTAAATTTGCCCGTCCAGACACCTCCAGCTAGTCTCTCATTGGTTCTCGCTATTCCTGTTCATCTTCCAAGAAATTGCAAACTGGGCCAAACAGGAGGTTAAAGGCGCTGACTCTCCAAGTGGGGAGAGTGTTAGTAAAGCATCTGTAATGTTGCACCCGAGTACCAGGGTACGAAACCTGAGACATATTTGAACACGTCTCCCGATCACATGGTTGATCATACTCTAGGTTCCACATGCATGTTTTAGCTGAAGGAAGAATACCTTAAACCTGGGTAGTTGAAACCCGTGGAATGGGTACCATGCAATGTGACTTCAAAGGGTCTTCATTTGCTCACCGAACCTCTCCAATCCTATCACTGCTGCGTTTATGCCCCTGTACACATGCTTGATTCTCTTTTGGAGACATAGCAATCCATAGGTTTTAAGATACTTACTAGTCAGGTATATTCTTAGGCGTTTAATATGCGGTGTTGAGTCCATTTCGTTGAGCAAGGAGTAGCTCTTGTCTATTCCATATTTGGCTTAAGGAACTTTATCTGTGCTCATTTCAATCTCTGGTTTTATGCAGCACCCCAACTCACCTTTACCCTTAAGCAAGCATAAGTTGGTTTTCTAAATTTGAGACCCTGTTCTGTTCTGTAATTCAGTTCCTGTGTAGCCAAGTTTCCATTCCGTGTATTACTGATATCTTATGATGTTTCTTTTTCTGTGTGACTTATTTCAGTTAGAATCATCATACCTGAATCCACACATTGTGCTGCTAAGGGCCTGATGACATAGATTTCATTGCTGAGTGATATTGCTTTGTAAGTAAATACCACAACTTCTTTATCCATTTTTCACTTTCTGCGATGTTGAACTTGTACTGTAAACGAGGTTCTTGTAAACAGAGCCGTTCCAAACTTTGGGGTGGCTGTGTCTTTTTGATTTTAATTTCCCTAAGCTATAGGACCATAAGTGGAAGTGCCCTAGGTTCTGTTGCTTTGTTTTTTAGATGTTTCAGGAAACACCATACACTTCTCCCGAGTGGTTGTTGGCAATTTACATCCCGCCCATCAGCATAACAAGGCTCCCAGTTCCCCATGGCCTGTCCTGCCTTTCTGGATTTTACACTTTTTTCAGATGGCCCTTTTGACCGGGGGAAGTGAGACTTCATTGTAGTGCAGATTTCCTTTGCAAGTTTGCTTGGTTGGCCAAAAAGGGCGTATGCGTTTTTTCCTGAATATATTCAGGAAAAAACGCATACGCCCTTTTTGGCCAAGTGCATCATTGTGGACGTTCTGCCTCTTTTCCTATGCTTTCAATGCAATTCCAGTCTACCTCCTGAAATCGGTTTCCTGCAATTCTGCCCCGCTTTCAAGTCCTCTTGGCAGCCTTACTTCAGTCTATTTTTGGACGATAGCTGTCATTTATAACTCTGCAGGTTTGTGAATTTCAGTGCCCCTGAGCTCCTTTCTTCAACTCGCTTTCTTGTGAGCTGGCCGCAACACCGCAGGATGTCTTCAGGCCCTAATCTGGTTCTGGCACGGCACGCTGAGCCTTTGGTTAATTCCTCTTCCTGGTGGGAAATGAGAGTTAAATTTGCCCATCCAGACACCTCCAGCTAGTCTCTCATTGGTTCTCGCTATTCCTGTTCATCTTCCACAGAAATTGCAAACTGGGCCAAACAGGAGGTTAAAGGGACTGACTCTCCAAGTGGGGAGAGTGTTAGTAAAGCGTCTGGAATGTTGCACCCGCGTACCAGGGTACGAAAACTGAGACATATTTGAACACGTCTCCCGATCACATGGTTGATCATACTCTAGGTTCCACATGCATGTTTTAGCTGAAGGAAGAATACCTTAAACCTGGGTAGTTGAAACCCGTGGAATGGGTACCATGCAATATGACTTCAAAAGGTCTTCATTTGCTCACGAACCTCTCCAATCCTATCACTGCTGCGTTTATGCCCCTGTACACATGCTTGATTCTCTTTCGGAGACATAGCAATCCATAGGTTTTAAGATACTTAGTAGTCAGGTACATTCTTAGGCGTTTAATATGCGGTGTTGAGTCCATTTCGTTGAGCAAGGAGTAGCTCTTGTCTATTCCATATTTGGCTTAAGGAACTTTATCTGTGCTCATTTCAATCTCTGGTTTTATGCAGCACCCCAACTCACCTTTCCCCTTAAGCAAGCATAAGTTGGTTTTCTAAATTTGAGACCCTGTTCTGTTCTGTAATTCAGTTCCTGTGTAGCCAAGTTTACATTCCGTGTATTACTGATATCTTATGATGTTTCTTTTTCTGTGTGACTTATTTCAGTTAGAATCATCATACCTGAATCCACTCATTGTGCTGCTAAGGGCCTGATGACATAGATTTCATTGCTGAGTGATATTGCTTTGTAAGTAAATACCACAACTTCTTTATCCATTTTTCACTTTCTGCGATGTTGAACTTGTACTGTAAACGAGGTTCTTGTAAACAGAGGCGTCCCAAACTTTGGGGTGGCTGTGTCTTTTTGATTTTAATTTCCCTAAGCTATAGGACCATAAGTGGCAGTGCCCTAGGCTCTGTTGCTTTGTTTTTTAGATGTTTCAAGAAATACCATACACTTCTCCCGAGTGTCTGTTGGCAATTTACATCCCGCCCATCAGCATAACAAGGCTCCCATTTCTCCATGGCCTGTCCTGCCTTTCTGGATTTTACACTTTTTTCAGATGGCCCTTTTGACCGGGGGGAAGTGAGACTTCATTGTAGTGCAGATTTCCTTTGCAAGCTTGCTTGGTTGGCCAAAAAGGGCGTATGCGTTTTTTCCTGAATATATTCAGGAAAAAATGCATACGCCCTTTTTGGCCAAGTGCATCATTGTGGACGTTCTGCCTCTTTTCCTATGCTTTCAATGCAATTCCAGTCTACCTCCTGAAATCGGTTTCCTGCAATTCTGCCCCGCTTTCAAGTCCTCTTGGCAGCCTTACTTCAGTCTATTTTTGGACGATAACTGTCATTTATAACTCTGCAGGTTTGTGAATTACAGTGCCCCTGAGCTCCTTTCTTCAACTCGCTTTCTTGTGACCTGGCCGCAACACCGCAGGATGGCTTCAGGCCCTAATCTGGTTCCGGCACGGCATGCTGAGCCTTTGGTTAATTCCTCTTCCTGGTGGGAAATGAGAGTTAAATTTGCCCGTCCAGACACCTCCAGCTAGCCTCTCCTTGGTTCTCGCTATTCCTGTTCATCTTCCGCAGAAATTGCAAACTGGGCCAAACAGGAGGTTAAAGGGACTGACTCTCCAAGTCGGGAGAGTGTTAGTAAAGCGTCTGGAATGTTGCACCCGAGTACCAGGGTACAAAAAATGGGACATATTTGAACACGTCTCCCGATCACATGGTTGATCATACTCTAGGTTCCACATGCATGTTTTAGCTGAAGGAAGAATACTTTAAACCTGGGTAGTTGAAACCCGTGGAATGGGTACCATGCAATATGACTTCAAAGGGTCTTCATTTGCTCACCGAACCTCTCCAATCCTATCACTGCTGCGTTTATGCCCCTGTACACATGCTTGATTCTCTTTCGGAGACATAGCAATCCATAGGTTTTAAGATACTTACTAGTCAGGTACATTCTTAGGCGTTTAATATGGGGTGTTGAGTCCATTTCGTTGAGCAAGGAGTAGCTCTTGTCTATTCCATATTTGGCTTAAGGAACTTTATCTGTGCTCATTTCAATCTCTGGTTTTATGCAGCACCCCAACTCACCTTTACCCTTAAGCAAGCATAAGTTGGTTTTCTAAATTTGAGACCCTGTTCTGTTCTGTAATTCAGTTCCTGTGTAGCCAAGTTTACATTCCGTTTATTACTGATATCTTATGACGTTTCTTTTTCTGTGTGACTTATTTCAGTTAGAATCATCATACCTGAATCCACTCATTGTGCTGCTAAGGGCCTGATGACACAGATTTCATTGCTGAGTGATATTGCTTTGTAAGTAAATACCACAACTTCTTTATCCATTTTTCACTTTCTGTGATGTTGAACTTGTACTGTAAACGAGGTTCTTGTAAACAGAGCCGTTCCAAACTTTGGGGTGGCTGTGTCTTTTTGATTTTAATTTCCCTAAGCTATAGGACCATAAGTGGAAGTGCCCTAGGTTCTGTTGCTTTGTTTTTTAGATGTTTCAGGAAACACCATACACTTCTCCCGAGTGGTTATTGGCAATTTACATCCCGCCCATCAGCATAACAAGGCTCCCAGTTCTCCATGGCCTGTCCTGCCTTTCTGGATTTTACACTTTTTTCAGATGGCCCTTTTGACCGGGGGGAAGTGAGACTTCATTGTAGTGCAGATTTCCTTTGCAAGCTTGCTTGGTTGGCCAAAAAGGGCGTATGCGTTTTATCCTGAATATATTCAGGAAAAAACGCATACGCCCTTTTTGGCCAAGTGCATCATTGTGGACGTTCTGCCTCTTTTCCTATGCTTTCAGTGTAATTCCAGTCTACCTCCTGAAATCGGTTTCCTGCAATTCTGCCCCGCTTTCAAGTCCTCTTGGCAGCCTTACTTCAGTCTATTTTTGGATGATAGCTGTCATTTATAACTCTGCAGGTTTGTGAATTACAGTGCCCCTGAGCTCCTTTCTTCAACTCGCTTTCTTTTGAGCTGGCCGCAACACCGCAGGATGGCTTCAGGCCCTAATCTGGTTCCGGTACGGCACGCTGAGCCTTTGGTTATTTCCTCTTCCTGGTGGGAAATGAGAGTTAAATTTGCCCGTCCAGACACCTCCAGCTAGCCTCTCATTGGTTCTCGCTATTCCTGTTCATCTTCCGCAGAAATTGCAAACTGGGCCAAACAGGAGGTTAAAGGCGCTGACTCTCCAAGTGGGGAGAGTGTTATTAAAGCGTCTGGAATGTTGCACCCGAGTACCAGGGGAGGAAAACTGAGACATATTTGAACACGTCTCCCGATCACATGGTTGATCATACTCTGCGTTCCACATGCATGATTTAGCTGAAGGAAGAATACCTAAAACCTGGGTAGTTGAAACCCGTGGAATGGGTACCATGCAATATGACTTCAAAGGGTCTTCATTTGCTCACCGAACCTCTCCAATCCTATCACTGCTGCGTTTATGCCCCTGTACACATGCTTGATTCTCTTTCGGAGACATAGCAATCCATAGGTTTTAAGATACTTACTAGTCAGGTACATTCTTAGGCGTTTAATATGCGGTGTTGAGTCCATTTCGTTGAGCAAGGAGTAGCTCTTGTCTATTCCATATTTGACTTAAGGAACTTTATCTGTGCTCATTTCAATCTCTGGTTTTATGCAGCACCCCACCTCACCTTTCCCCTTAAGCAAGCATAAGTTGGTTTTCTAAATTTGAGACCCTGTTCTGTTCTGTAATTCAGTTCCTGTGTAGCCAAGTTTACATTCCGTGTATTACTGATATCTTATGATGTTTCTTTTTCTGTGTGACTTATTTCAGTTAGAATCATCATACCTGAATCCACTCATTGTGCTGCTAAGGGCCTGATGACACAGATTTCATTGCTGAGTGATATTGCTTTGTAAGTAAATACCACAACTTCTTTATCCATTTTTCACTTTCTGCGATGTTGAACTTGTACTGTAAACGAGGTTCTTGTAAAGAGAGCCGTTCCAATCTTTGGGGTGGCTGTGTCTTTTTGATTTTTATTTCCCTAAGCTATAGGACCATAAGTGGAAGTGCCCTAGGTTCTGTTGCTTTGTTTTTTAGATGTTTCAGGAAACACCATACACTTCTCCCGAGTGGTTGTTGGCAATTTACATCCCGCCCATCAGCATAACAAGGCTCCCAGTTCTCCATGGCCTGTCCTGCCTTTCTGGATTTTACACTTTTTTCAGATGGCCCTTTTGACCGGGGGGAAGTGAGACTTCATTGTAGTGCAGATTTCCTTTGCAAGCTTGCTTGGTTGGCCAAAAAGGGCGTATGCGTTTTTTCCTGAATATATTCAGGAAAAAACGCATACGCCCTTTTTGGCCAAGTGCATCATTGTGGACGTTCTGCCTCTTTTCCTATGCTTTCAATGCAATTCCAGTCTACCTCCTGAAATCGGTTTCCTGCAATTCTGCCCCGCTTTCAAGTCCTCTTGGCAGCCTTACTTCAGTATATTTTTGGACGATAGCTGTCATTTATAACTCTGCAGGTTTGTGAATTACAGTGCCCCTGAGCTCCTTTGTTCAACTCGCTTTCTTTTGAGCTGGCCGCAACACCGCAGGATGGCTTCAGGCCCTAATCTGGTTCCGGTACGGCACGCTGAGCCTTTGGTTATTTCCTCTTCCTGGTGGGAAATGAGAGTTAAATTTGCCCGTCCAGACACCTTCAGCTAGCCTCTCATTGGTTCTCGCTATTCCTGTTCATCTTCCACAGAAATTGCAAACTGGGCCAAACAGGAGGTTAAAGGGACTGACTCTCCAAGTGGGGAGAGTGTTAGTAAAGCGTGTGGAATGTTGCACCCGCGTACCAGGGTACGAAAACTGAGACATATTTGAACACGTCTCCCGATCACATGGTTGATCATACTCTAGGTTCCACATGCATGTTTTAGCTGAAGGAAGAATACCTTAAACCTGGGTAGTTGAAACCCGTGGAATGGGTACCATGCAATATGACTTCAAAAGGTCTTCATTTGCTCACGAACCTCTCCAATCCTATCACTGCTGCGTTTATGCCCCTGTACACATGCTTGATTCTCTTTCGGAGACATAGCAATCCATAGGTTTTAAGATACTTACTAGTCAGGTACATTCTTAGGCGTTTAATATGCGGTGTTGAGTCCATTTCGTTGAGCAAGGAGTAGCTCTTGTCTATTCCATATTTGGCTTAAGGAACTTTATCTGTGCTCATTTCAATCTCTGGTTTTATGCAGCACCCCAACTCACCTTTCCCCTTAAGCAAGCATAAGTTGGTTTTCTAAATTTGAGACCCTGTTCTGTTCTGTAATTCAGTTCCTGTGTAGCCAAGTTTACATTCCGTGTATTACTGATATCTTATGATGTTTCTTTTTCTGTGTGACTTATTTCAGTTAGAATCATCATACCTGAATCCACTCATTGTGCTGCTAAGGGCCTGATGACACAGATTTCATTGCTGAGTGATATTGCTTTGTAAGTAAACACCACAACTTCTTTATCCATTTTTCACTTTCTGCGATGTTGAACGTGTACTGTAAACGAGGTTCTTGTAAACAGAGGCGTCCCAAACTTTGGGGTGGCTGTGTCTTTTTGATTTTAATTTCCCTAAGCTATAGGACCATAAGTGGCAGTGCCCTAGGCTCTGTTGCTTTGTTTTTTAGATGTTACAGGAAACACCATACACTTCTCCCGAGTGGTTGTTGGCAATTTACATCCCGCCCATCAGCATAACAAGGCTCCCAGTTCTCCATGGCCTGTCCTGCCTTTCTGGATTTTACACTTTTTTCAGATGGCCCTTTTGACCGGGGGGAAGTGAGACTTCATTGTAGTGCAGATTTCCTTTGCAAGCTTGCTTGGTTGGCCAAAAAGGGCGTATGCGTTTTTTCCTGAATATATTCAGGAAAAAATGCATACGCCCTTTTTGGCCAAGTGCATCATTGTGGACGTTCTGCCTCTTTTCCTATGCTTTCAATGCAATTCCAGTCTACCTCCTGAAATCGGTTTCCTGCAATTCTGCCCCGCTTTCAAGTCCTCTTGGCAGCCTTACTTCAGTCTATTTTTGGACGATAACTGTCATTTATAACTCTGCAGGTTTGTGAATTACAGTGCCCCTGAGCTCCTTTCTTCAACTCGCTTTCTTGTGACCTGGCCGCAACACCGCAGGATGGCTTCAGGCCCTAATCTGGTTCCGGCACGGCATGCTGAGCCTTTGGTTAATTCCTCTTCCTGGTGGGAAATGAGAGTTAAATTTGCCCGTCCAGACACCTCCAGCTAGCCTCTCCTTGGTTCTCGCTATTCCTGTTCATCTTCCGCAGAAATTGCAAACTGGGCCAAACAGGAGGTTAAAGGGACTGACTCTCCAAGTCGGGAGAGTGTTAGTAAAGCGTCTGGAATGTTGCACCCGAGTACCAGGGTACAAAAACTGGGACATATTTGAACACGTCTCCCGATCACATGGTTGATCATACTCTAGGTTCCACATGCATGTTTTAGCTGAAGGAAGAATACCTTAAACCTGGGTAGTTGAAACCCGTGGAATGGGTACCATGCAATATGACTTCAAAGGGTCTTCATTTGCTCACCGAACCTCTCCAATCCTATCACTGCTGCGTTTATGACCCTGTACACATGCTTGATTCTCTTTCGGAGACATAGCAATCCATAGGTTTTAAGATACTTACTAGTCAGGTACATTCTTAGGCGTTTAATATGGGGTGTTGAGTCCATTTCGTTGAGCAAGGAGTAGCTCTTGTCTATTCCATATTTGGCTTAAGGAACTTTATCTGTGCTCATTTCAATCTCTGGTTTTATGCAGCACCCCAACTCACCTTTACCCTAACCAAGCATAAGTTGGTTTTCTAAATTTGAGACCCTGTTCTGTTCTGTAATTCAGTTCCTGTGTAGCCAAGTTTACATTCCGTGTATTACTGATATCTTATGACGTTTCTTTTTCTGTGTGACTTTTTTCAGTTAGAATCATCATACCTGAATCCACTCATTGTGCTGCTAAGGGCCTGATGACACAGATTTCATTGCTGAGTGATATTGCTTTGTAAGTAAATACCACAACTTGTTTATCCATTTTTCACTTTCTGCGATGTTGAACTTGTACTGTAAACGAGGTTCTTGTAAACAGAGCCGTTCCAAACTTTGGGGTGGCTGTGTCTTTTTGATTTTAATTTCCCTAAGCTATAGGACCATAAGTGGAAGTGCCCTAGGTTCTGTTGCTTTGTTTTTTAGATGTTTCAGGAAACACCATACACTTCTCCCGAGTGGTTATTGGCAATTTACATCCCGCCCATCAGCATAACAAGGCTCCCAGTTCTCCATGGCCTGTCCTGCCTTTCTGGATTTTACACTTTTTTCAGATGGCCCTTTTGACCGGGGGGAAGTGAGACTTCATTGTAGTGCAGATTTCCTTTGCAAGCTTGCTTGGTTGGCCAAAAAGGGCGTATGCGTTTTTTCCTGAATATATTCAGGAAAAAACGCATACGCCCTTTTTGGCCAAGTGCATCATTGTGGACGTTCTGCCTCTTTTCCTATGCTTTCAATGCAATTCCAGTCTACCTCCTGAAATCGGTTTCCTGCAATTCTGCCCCGCTTTCAAGTCCTCTTGGCAGCCTTACTTCAGTCTATTTTTGGATGATAGCTGTCATTTATAACTCTGCAGGTTTGTGAATTACAGTGCCCCTGAGCTCCTTTCTTCAACTCGCTTTCTTTTGAGCTGGCCGCAACACCGCAGGATGGCTTCAGGCCCTAATCTGGTTCCGGTATGGCACGCTGAGCCTTTGGTTATTTCCTCTTCCTGGTGGGAAATGAGAGTTAAATTTGCCCGTCCAGACACCTCCAGCTAGCCTCTCATTGGTTCTCGCTATTCCTGTTCATCTTCCGCAGAAATTGCAAACTGGGCCAAACAGGAGATTAAAGGCGCTGACTCTCCAAGTGGGGAGAGTGTTAGTAAAGCGTCTGGAATGTTGCACCTGAGTACCAGGGGAGGAAAACTGAGACATATTTGAACACGTCTCCCGATCACATGGTTGATCATACTCTGCGTTCCACATGCATGTTTTAGCTGAAGGAAGAATACCTAAAACCTGGGTAGTTGAAACCCGTGGAATGGGTACCATGCAATATGACTTCAAAGGGTCTTCATTTGCTCACCGAACCTCTCCAATCCTATCACTGCTGCGTTTATGCCCCTGTACACATGCTTGATTCTCTTTCGGAGACATAGCAATCCATAGGTTTTAAGATACTTACTAGTCAGGTACATTCTTAGGCGTTTAATATGCGGTGTTGAGTCCATTTCGTTGAGCAAGGAGTAGCTCTTGTCTATTCCATATTTGACTTAAGGAACTTTATCTGTGCTCATTTCAATCTCTGGTTTTATGCAGCACCCCACCTCACCTTTCCCCTTAAGCAAGCATAAGTTGGTTTTCTAAATTTGAGACCCTGTTCTGTTCTGTAATTCAGTTCCTGTGTAGCCAAGTTTACATTCCGTGTATTACTGATATCTTATGATGTTTCTTTTTCTGTGTGACTTATTTCAGTTAGAATCATCATACCTGAATCCACTCATTGTGCTGCTAAGGGCCTGATGACACAGATTTCATTGCTGAGTGATATTGCTTTGTAAGTAAATACCACAACTTCTTTATCCATTTTTCACTTTCTGCGATGTTGAACTTGTACTGTAAACAAGGTTCTTGTATACAGAGCCGTTCCAATCTTTGGGGTGGCTGTGTCTTTTTGATTTTTATTTCCCTAAGCTATAGGACCATAAGTGGAAGTGCCCTAGGTTCTGTTGCTTTGTTTTTTAGATGTTTCAGGAAACACCATACACTTCTCCCGAGTGGTTGTTGGCAATTTACATCCCGCCCATCAGCATAACAAGGCTCCCAGTTCTCCATGGCCTGTCCTGCCTTTCTGGATTTTACACTTTTTTCAGATGGCCCTTTTGACCGGGGGGAAGTGAGACTTCATTGTAGTGCAGATTTCCTTTGCAAGCTTGCTTGGTTGGCCAAAAAGGGCGTATGCGTTTTTTCCTGAATATATTCAGGAAAAAACGCATACGCCCTTTTTGGCCAAGTGCATCATTGTGGACGTTCTGCCTCTTTTCCTATGCTTTCAATGCAATTCCAGTCTACCTCCTGAAATCGGTTTCCTGCAATTCTGCCCCGCTTTCAAGTCCTCTTGGCAGCCTTACTTCAGTCTATTTTTGGACGATAGCTGTCATTTATAACTCTGCAGGTTTGTGCATTACAGTGCCCCTGAGCTCCTTTCTTCAACTTGCTTTCTTGTGACCAGGCCGCAACACCGCAGGATGGCTTCAGGCCCTAATCTGGTTCCGGCACGGCATGCTGAGCCTTTGGTTATTTCCTCTTCCTGGTGGGAAATGATAGTTAAATTTGCCCGTCCAGACACCTCCAGCTAGCCTCTCATTGGTTCTCGCTATTCCTGTTCATCTTCCGCAGAAATTGCAAACTGGGCCAAACAGGAGGTTAAAGGCGCTGACTCTCCAAGTGGGGAGAGTGTTAGTAAAGCGTCTGGAATGTTGCACCCGAGTACCAGGGGAGGAAAACTGAGACATATTTGAACACGTCTCCCGTTCACATGGTTGATCATACTTGGGTTCCACATGCATGTTTTAGCTGAAGGAAGAATACCTAAAACCTGGGTAGTTGAAACCCGTGGAATGGGTACCATGAAATATGACTTCAAAGGGTCTTCATTTGCTCACCGAACCTCTCCAATCCTATCACTGCTGCGTTTATGCCCCTGTACACATGCTTGATTCTCTTTCGGAGACATAGCAATCCATAGGTTTTAAGATACTTACTAGTCAGGTACATTCTTAGGCGTTTAATATGCGGTGTTGAGTCCATTTCGTTGAGCAAGGAGTAGCTCTTGTCTATTCCATATTTGGCTTAAGGAACTTTATCTGTGCTCATTTCAATCTCTGGTTTTATGCAGCAACCCAACTCACCTTTACCCTTAAGCAAGCATAAGTTGGTTTTCTAAATTTGAGACCCTGTTCTGTTTTGGAATTCAGTTCCTGTGTAGCCAAGTTTACATTCCGTGTATTAGGGATATCTTATGATGTTTCTTTTTCTGTGTGACTTATTTCAGTTAGAATCATCGTACCTGAATCAACTCATTATGCTTCTACGGGCCTGATGACATAGATTTCATTGCTGAGTGATACTGCATTGTACGTAAGTACCACAAGTTCTTTATCCATTTTTCACTTTCTGCGATGTTGAACTTGTACTGTAAACGAGGTTCTTGTAAACAGGGCCATTCCAAACTTTGGGGTGGCTGTGTCTTTTTGATTTTAATTTCCCTAAGCTATAGGACCATAAGTGGCAGTGCCCTAGGCTCTGTTGCTTTGTTTTTTAGATGTTTCAGGAAACACCATACACTTCTCCCGAGTGGTTGTTGGCAATTTACATCCCACCCATCAGCATAACAAGGCTCCCAGTTCTCCATGACCTGTCCTGCCTTTCTGGATTTTACACTTTTTTCAGATGGCCCTTTTGACCGGGGGGAAGTGAGACTTCATTGTAGTGCAGATTTCCTTTGCAAGCTTGCTTGGTTGGCCAAAAAGGGCGTATGCGTCTTTTCCTGAATATATTCAGGAAAAAACGCATACGCCCTTTTTGGCCAAGTGCATCATTGTGGACGTTCTGCCTCTTTTCCTATGCTTTCAATGCAATTCCAGTCTACCTCCTGAAATCGGTTTCCTGCAATTCTGCCCCGCTTTCAAGTCCTCTTTGCAGCCTTACTGCAGTCTATTTTTGGACGATAGCTGTCATTTATAACTCTGCAGGTTTGTGCATTACAGTGCCCCTGAGCTCCTTTCTTCAACTTGCTTTCTTGTGACCTGGCCGCAACACCGCAGGATGGCTTCAGGCCCTAATCTTGTTCCGGCACGGCACGCTGAGCCTTTGGTTATTTCCTTTTCCTGGTGGGAAATGAGAGTTAAATTTGCCCGTCCTGACACCTCCAGCTAGTCTCTCATTGGTTCTCGCTATTCCTGTTCATCTTCCGCAGAAATTGCAAACTGGGCCAAACAGGAGGTTAAAGGCGCTGACTCTCCAAGTGGGGAGAGTGTTAGTAAAGCGTCTGGAATGTTGCACCCGAGTACCAGGGGAGGAAAACTGAGACATATTTGAACACGTCTCCCGTTCACATGGTTGATCATACTTGGGTTCCACATGCATGTTTTAGCTGAAGGAAGAATACCTTAAACCTGGAGAGTTAAGACCCGTGTAATGTGTACCATGCAATATGACTTCAAAGGGTCTTCATTTGCTCACCGAACCTCTCCAATCCTATCACTGCTGCGTTTATGCCCCTCTACACATGCTTGATTCTCTTTCGGAGACATAGCAATCCATAGGTTTTTAAGATACTTACTAGTCAGGTACATTCTTAGGCATTTAATATGCGGTGTTGAGTCCATTTCGTTGAGCAAGGAGTAGCTCTTGTCTATTCCATATTTGACTTAAGGAACTTTATCTGTGCTCATTTCAATCTCTGGTTTTATGCAGCACCCCAACTCACCTTTACCCTTAAGCAAGCATAAGTTGGTTTTCTAAATTTGAGACCCTGTTCTGTTCTGTAATTCAGTTCCTGTGTAGCCAAGTTTACATTCCATGTATTACTGATATCTTATGATGTTTCTTTTTCTGTGTGACTTACTTCAGTTAGAATCATCATACCTGAATCCACTCATTGTGCTGCTAAGGGCCTGATGACACAGATTTCATTGCTGAGTGATATTGCTTTGTAAGTAAATACCACAACTTCTTTATCCATTTTTCACTTTCTGCGATGTTGAACTTGTACTGTAAACGAGGTTCTTGTAAACAGAGCCGTTCCAAACTTTGGGGTGGCTGTGTCTTTTTGATTTTAATTTCCCTAAGCTATAGGACCATAAGTGGAAGTGCCCTAGGTTCTGTTGCTTTGTTTTTTAGATGTTTCAGGAAACACCATACACTTCTCCCGAGTGGTTGTTGGCAATTTACATCCCGCCCATCAGCATAACAAGGCTCCCAGTTCTCCATGGCCTGTCCTGCCTTTCTGGATTTTACACTTTTTTCAGATGGCCCTTTTGACCGGGGGGAAGTGAGACTTCATTGTAGTGCAGATTTCCTTTGCAAGCTTGCTTGGTTGGCCAAAAAGGGCGTATGCGTTTTTTCCTGAATATATTCAGGAAAAAACGCATACGCCCTTTTTGGCCAAGTGCATCATTGTGGACGTTCTGCCTCTTTTCCTATGCTTTCAATGCAATTCCAGTCTACCTCCTGAAATCGGTTTCCTGCAATTCTGCCCCGCTTTCAAGTCCTCTTGGCAGCCTTACTTCAGTCTATTTTTGGACGATAGCTGTCATTTATAACTCTGCAGGTTTGTGCATTACAGTGCCCCTGAGCTCCTTTCTTCAACTTGCTTTCTTGTGACCAGGCCGCAACACCGCAGGATGGCTTCAGGCCCTAATCTGGTTCCGGCACGGCATGCTGAGCCTTTGGTTATTTCCTCTTCCTGGTGGGAAATGATAGTTAAATTTGCCCGTCCAGACACCTCCAGCTAGCCTCTCATTGGTTCTCGCTATTCCTGTTCATCTTCCGCAGAAATTGCAAACTGGGCCAAACAGGAGGTTAAAGGCGCTGACTCTCCAAGTGGGGAGAGTGTTAGTAAAGCGTCTGGAATGTTGCACCCGAGTACCAGGGGAGGAAAACTGAGACATATTTGAACACGTCTCCCGTTCACATGGTTGATCATACTTGGGTTCCACATGCATGTTTTAGCTGAAGGAAGAATACCTAAAACCTGGGTAGTTGAAACCCGTGGAATGGGTACCATGCAATATGACTTCAAAGGGTCTTCATTTGCTCACCGAACCTCTCCAATCCTATCACTGCTGCGTTTATGCCCCTGTACACATGCTTGATTCTCTTTCGGAGACATAGCAATCCATAGGTTTTAAGATACTTACTAGTCAGGTACATTCTTAGGCGTTTAATATGCGGTGTTGAGTCCATTTCGTTGAGCAAGGAGTAGCTCTTGTCTATTCCATATTTGGCTTAAGGAACTTTATCTGTGCTCATTTCAATCTCTGGTTTTATGCAGCAACCCAACTCACCTTTACCCTTAAGCAAGCATAAGTTGGTTTTCTAAATTTGAGACCCTGTTCTGTTTTGGAATTCAGTTCCTGTGTAGCCAAGTTTACATTCCGTGTATTAGGGATATCTTATGATGTTTCTTTTTCTGTGTGACTTATTTCAGTTAGAATCATCGTACCTGAATCAACTCATTATGCTTCTACGGGCCTGATGACATAGATTTCATTGCTGAGTGATACTGCATTGTACGTAAGTACCACAAGTTCTTTATCCATTTTTCACTTTCTGCGATGTTGAACTTGTACTGTAAACGAGGTTCTTGTAAACAGGGCCATTCCAAACTTTGGGGTGGCTGTGTCTTTTTGATTTTAATTTCCCTAAGCTATAGGACCATAAGTGGCAGTGCCCTAGGCTCTGTTGCTTTGTTTTTTAGATGTTTCAGGAAACACCATACACTTCTCCCGAGTGGTTGTTGGCAATTTACATCCCACCCATCAGCATAACAAGGCTCCCAGTTCTCCATGACCTGTCCTGCCTTTCTGGATTTTACACTTTTTTCAGATGGCCCTTTTGACCGGGGGGAAGTGAGACTTCATTGTAGTGCAGATTTCCTTTGCAAGCTTGCTTGGTTGGCCAAAAAGGGCGTATGCGTCTTTTCCTGAATATATTCAGGAAAAAACGCATACGCCCTTTTTGGCCAAGTGCATCATTGTGGACGTTCTGCCTCTTTTCCTATGCTTTCAATGCAATTCCAGTCTACCTCCTGAAATCGGTTTCCTGCAATTCTGCCCCGCTTTCAAGTCCTCTTTGCAGCCTTACTGCAGTCTATTTTTGGACGATAGCTGTCATTTATAACTCTGCAGGTTTGTGCATTACAGTGCCCCTGAGCTCCTTTCTTCAACTTGCTTTCTTGTGACCTGGCCGCAACACCGCAGGATGGCTTCAGGCCCTAATCTGGTTCCGGCACGGCACGCTGAGCCTTTGGTTATTTCCTTTTCCTGGTGGGAAATGAGAGTTAAATTTGCCCGTCCTGACACCTCCAGCTAGTCTCTCATTGGTTCTCGCTATTCCTGTTCATCTTCCGCAGAAATTGCAAACTGGGCCAAACAGGAGGTTAAAGGCGCTGACTCTCCAAGTGGGGAGAGTGTTAGTAAAGCGTCTGGAATGTTGCACCCGAGTACCAGGGGAGGAAAACTGAGACATATTTGAACACGTCTCCCGTTCACATGGTTGATCATACTTGGGTTCCACATGCATGTTTTAGCTGAAGGAAGAATACCTTAAACCTGGAGAGTTAAGACCCGTGTAATGTGTACCATGCAATATGACTTCAAAGGGTCTTCATTTGCTCACCGAACCTCTCCAATCCTATCACTGCTGCGTTTATGCCCCTCTACACATGCTTGATTCTCTTTCGGAGACATAGCAATCCATAGGTTTTTAAGATACTTACTAGTCAGGTACATTCTTAGGCATTTAATATGCGGTGTTGAGTCCATTTCGTTGAGCAAGGAGTAGCTCTTGTCTATTCCATATTTGACTTAAGGAACTTTATCTGTGCTCATTTCAATCTCTGGTTTTATGCAGCACCCCAACTCACCTTTACCCTTAAGCAAGCATAAGTTGGTTTTCTAAATTTGAGACCCTGTTCTGTTCTGTAATTCAGTTCCTGTGTAGCCAAGTTTACATTCCATGTATTACTGATATCTTATGATGTTTCTTTTTCTGTGTGACTTACTTCAGTTAGAATCATCATACCTGAATCCACTCATTGTGCTGCTAAGGGCCTGATGACACAGATTTCATTGCTGAGTGATATTGCTTTGTAAGTAAATACCACAACTTCTTTATCCATTTTTCACTTTCTGCGATGTTGAACTTGTACTGTAAACGAGGTTCTTGTAAACAGAGCCGTTCCAAACTTTGGGGTGGCTGTGTCTTTTTGATTTTAATTTCCCTAAGCTATAGGACCATAAGTGGAAGTGCCCTAGGTTCTGTTGCTTTGTTTTTTAGATGTTTCAGGAAACACCATACACTTCTCCCGAGTGGTTGTTGGCAATTTACATCCCGCCCATCAGCATAACAAGGCTCCCAGTTCTCCATGGCCTGTCCTGCCTTTCTGGATTTTACACTTTTTTCAGATGGCCCTTTTGACCGGGGGGAAGTGAGACTTCATTGTAGTGCAGATTTCCTTTGCAAGCTTGCTTGGTTGGCCAAAAAGGGCGTATGCGTTTTTTCCTGAATATATTCAGGAAAAAACGCATACGCCCTTTTTGGCCAAGTGCATCATTGTGGACGTTCTGCCTCTTTTCCTATGCTTTCAATGCAATTCCAGTCTACCTCCTGAAATCGGTTTCCTGCAATTCTGCCCCGCTTTCAAGTCCTCTTGGCAGCCTTACTTCAGTCTATTTTTGGACGATAGCTGTCATTTATAACTCTGCAGGTTTGTGCATTACAGTGCCCCTGAGCTCCTTTCTTCAACTTGCTTTCTTGTGACCTGGCCGCAACACCGCAGGATGGCTTCAGGCCCTAATCTGGTTCCGGCACGGCATGCTGAGCCTTTGGTTATTTCCTTTTCCTGGTGGGAAATGAGAGTTAAATTTGCCCGTCCTGACACCTCCAGGTAGTCTCTCATTGGTTCTCGCTATTCCTGTTCATCTTCCGCAGAAATTGCAAACTGGGCCAAACAGGAGGTTAAAGGCGCTGACTCTCCAAGTGGGGAGAGTGTTAGTAAAGCGTCTGGAATGTTGCACCCGAGTACCATGGGAGGAAAAGTGAGACATATTTGAACACGTCTCCCGATCACATGGTTGATCATACTCTGGGTTCCACATGCATGTTTTATCTGAAGGAAGAATACCTAAAACCTGGGTAGTTGAAACCCGTGGAATGGGTACCATGCAATATGACTTCAAAGGGTCTTCATTTGCTCACCGAACCTCTCCAATCCTATCACTGCTGCGTTTATGCCCCTGTACACATGCTTGATTCTCTTTTGGAGACATAGCAATCCATAGGTTTTTAAGATACTTACTAGTCAGGTACATTCTTAGGCATTTAATATGCGGTGTTGAGTCCATTTCGTTGAGCAAGGAGTAGCTCTTGTCTATTCCATATTTGACTTAAGGAACTTTATCTGTGCTCATTTCAATCTCTGGTTTTATGCAGCACCCCAACTCACCTTTACCCTTAAGCAAGCATAAGTTGGTTTTCTAAATTTGAGACCCTGTTCTGTTCTGTAATTCAGTTCCTGTGTAGCCAAGTTTACATTCCGTGTATTACTGATATCTTATGATGTTTCTTTTTCTGTGTGACTTACTTCAGTTAGAATCATCATACCTGAATCCACTCATTGTGCTGCTAAGGGCCTGATGACACAGATTTCATTGCTGAGTGATATTGCTTTGTAAGTAAATACCACAACTTCTTTATCCATTTTTCACTTTCTGCGATGTTGAACTTGTACTGTAAACGAGGTTCTTGTAAACAGAGCCGTTCCAAACTTTGGGGTGGCTGTGTCTTTTTGATTTTAATTTCCCTAAGCTATAGGACCATAAGTGGAAGTGCCCTAGGTTCTGTTGCTTTGTTTTTTAGATGTTTCAGGAAACACCATACACTTCTCCCGAGTGGTTGTTGGCAATTTACATCCCGCCCATCAGCATAACAAGGCTCCCAGTTCTCCATGGCCTGTCCTGCCTTTCTGGATTTTACACTTTTTTCAGATGGCCCTTTTGACCGGGGGGAAGTGAGACTTCATTGTAGTGCAGATTTCCTTTGCAAGCTTGCTTGGTTGGCCAAAAAGGGCGTATGCGTTTTTTCCTGAATATATTCAGGAAAAAACGCATACGCCCTTTTTGGCCAAGTGCATCATTGTGGACGTTCTGCCTCTTTTCCTATGCTTTCAATGCAATTCCAGTCTACCTCCTGAAATCGGTTTCCTGCAATTCTGCCCCGCTTTCAAGTCCTCTTGGCAGCCTTACTTCAGTCTATTTTTGGACGATAGCTGTCATTTATAACTCTGCAGGTTTGTGAATTACAGTGCCCCTGAGCTCCTTTCTTCAACTCGCTTTCTTGTGAGCTGGCCGCAACACCGCAGGATGGCTTCAGGCCCTAATCTGGTTCCGGTACGGCACGCTGAGCCTTTGGTTATTTCCTCTTCCTGGTGGGAAATGAGAGTTAAATTTGCCCGTCCAGACACCTCCAGCTAGCCTCTCATTGGTTCTCGCTATTCCTGTTCATCTTCCGCAGAAATTGCAAACTGGGCCAAACAGGAGGTTAAAAGCGCTGACTCTCCAAGTGGGGAGAGTGTTAGTAAAGCGTCTGGAATGTTGCACCCGAGTACCAGGGGAGGAAAACTGAGACATATTTGAACACGTCTCCCGTTCACATGGTTGATCATACTTGGGTTCCACATGCATGTTTTAGCTGAAGGAAGAATACCTAAAACCTGGGTAGTTGAAACCAGTGGAATGGGTACCATGCAATATGACTTCAAAGGGTCTTCATTTGCTCACCGAACCTCTCCAATCCTATCACTGCTGCGTTTATGCCCCTGTACACATGCTTGATTCTCTTTCGGAGACATAGCAATCCATAGGTTTTAAGATACTTACTAGTCAGGTACATTCTTAGGCGTTTAATATGCGGTGTTGAGTCCATTTCGTTGAGCAAGGAGTAGCTCTTGTCTATTCCATATTTGGCTTAAGGAACTTTATCTGTGCTCATTTCAATCTCTGGTATTATGCAGCAACCCAACTCACCTTTACCCTTAAGCAAGCATAAGTTGGTTTTCTAAATTTAAGACCCTGTTCTGTTTTGGAATTCAGTTCCTGTGTAGCCAAATTTACATTCCGTGTATTAGTGATATCTTATGATGTTTCTTTTTCTGTGTGACTTATTTCAGTTAGAATCATCATACCTGAATCCACTCATTGTGATGCTAAGGGCCTGATGACACAGATTTCATTGCTGAGTGATATTGCTTTGTAAGTGAATACTACAACTTCTTTATCCATTTTTCACTTTCTGCGATTTTGAACTTGTACTGTAAACGAGGTTCTTGTAAACAGAGCCGTTCCAAACTTTGGGGTGGCTGTGTCTTTTTGATTTTAATTTCCCTAAGCTATAGGACCATAAGTGGAAGTGCCCTAGGCTCTATTGCTTTGTTTTTTAGATGTTTCAGGAAACACCATACACTTCTCCCAAGTGTCTGTTGGCAATTTACATCCCGCCCATCAGCATAACAAGGCTCCCAGTTCTCAATGGCCTGTTGCCTTTCTGGATTTTACACTTTTTTCAGATGGCCCTTTTGACCGGGGGGAAGTGAGACTTCATTGTAGTGCAGATTTCCTTTGCAAGCTTGCTTGGTTGGCCAAAAAGGGCGTATGCGTTTTTTCCTGAATATATTCAGGAAAAAACGCATACGCCCTTTTTGGCCAAGTGCATCATTGTGGACGTTCTGCCTCTTTTCCTATGCTTTCAATGCAATTCCAGCCTACCTCCTGAAATCGGTTTCCTGCAATTCTGCCCCGCTTTCAAGTCCTCTTGGCAGCCTTACTTCAGTCTATTTTTGGACGATAGCTGTCATTTATAACTCTGCAGGTTTGTGAATTACAGTGCCCCTGAGCTCCTTTCTTCAACTCGCTTTCTTGTGACCTGGCCGCAACACCGCAGGATGGCTTCAGGCCCTAATCTGGTTCCGGCCCGGCATGCTGAGCCTTTGGTTAATTCCTCTTCCTGGTGGGAAATGAGAGTTAAATTTGCCCGTCCAGACACCTCCAGCTAGCCTCTCATTGGTTCTCGCTATTCCTGTTCATCTTCCACAGAAATTGCAAACTGGGCCAAACAGGAGGTTAAAGAGACTGACTCTCCAAGTCGGGAGAGTGTTAGTAGAGCGTCTGGAATGTTGCACCCGAGTACCAGGGGAGGAAAACTGAGACATATTTGAACACGTCTCCCGATCACATGGTTGATCATAATTGGGTTCCACATGCATGTTTTAGCTGAAGGAAGAATACCTTAAACCTGGAGAGTTGAGACCCGTGTAATGGGTACCATGCAATATGACTTCAAAGGGTCTTCATTTGCTCACCGAACCTCTCCAATCCTATCACTGCTGCGTTTATGCCCCTGTACACACGCTTGATTCTCTTTTGGAGACATAGCAATCCATAGGTTTTAAGATACTTACTAGTCAGGTACATTCTTAGGCATTTAATATGGGGTGTTGAGTCCATTTCGTTGAGCAAGGAGTAGCTCTTGTCTATTCCATATTTGGCTTAAGGAACTTTATCTGTGCTCATTTCAATCTCTGGTTTTATGCAGCACCCCAACTCACCTTTACCCTTAAGCAAGCATAAGTTGGTTTTCTAAATTTGAGACCCTGTTCTGTTCTGTAATTCAGTTCCTGTGTAGCCAAGTTTACATTCCGTGTATTACTGATATCTTATGATGTTTCTTTTTTGTGTGACTTATTTCAGTTAGAATCATCATACCTGAATCCACTCATTGTGCTGCTACGGGCCTGATAACACAGATTTCATTGCTGAGTGATATTGCTTTGTAAGTAAATACCACAACTTCTTTATCCATTTTTCACTTTCTGCGATGTTGAACTTGTACTGTAAACGAGGTTCTTGTAAACAGAGCCGTTCCAAACTTTGGGGTGGCTGTGTCTTTTTGATTTTAATTTCCCTAAGCTATAGGACCATAAGTGGCAGTTCCCTAGGCTCTGTTGCTTTGTTTTTTAGATGTTTCAGGAAACACCATACACTTCTCCCGAGTGTCTGTTGGCAATTTACATCCCGCCCATCAGCATAACAAGGCTCCCAGTTCTCCATGGCCTGTCCTGCCTTTCTGGATTTTACAGATTTTTCAGATGGCCCTTTTGACCGGGGCGAAAGTGAGACTTCATTGTAGTGCAGATTTCCTTTGCAAGCTTGCTTGGTTGGCCAAAAAGGGCGTATGCGTTTTTTCCTGAATATATTCAGGAAAAAACGCATACGCCCTTTTTGGCCAAGTGCATCATTGTGGACGTTCTGCCTCTTTTCCTATGCTTTCAATGCAATTCCAGTCTACCTCCTGAAATCGGTTTCCTGCAATTCTGCCCCGCTTTCAAGTCCTCTTGGCAGCCTTACTTCAGTCTATTTTTGGACGATAGCTGTCATTTATAACTCTGCAGGTTTGTGCATTACAGTGCCCCTGAGCTCCTTTCTTCAACTTGCTTTCTTGTGACCAGGCCGCAACACCGCAGGATGGCTTCAGGCCCTAATCTGGTTCCGGCACGGCATGCTGAGCCTTTGGTTATTTCCTCTTCCTGGTGGGAAATGATAGTTAAATTTGCCCGTCCAGACACCTCCAGCTAGCCTCTCATTGGTTCTCGCTATTCCTGTTCATCTTCCGCAGAAATTGCAAACTGGGCCAAACAGGAGGTTAAAGGCGCTGACTCTCCAAGTGGGGAGAGTGTTAGTAAAGCGTCTGGAATGTTGCACCCGAGTACCAGGGGAGGAAAACTGAGACATATTTGAACACGTCTCCCGTTCACATGGTTGATCATACTTGGGTTCCACATGCATGTTTTATCTGAAGGAAGAATACCTAAAACCTGGGTAGTTGAAACCCGTGGAATGGGTACCATGCAATATGACTTCAAAGGGTCTTCATTTGCTCACCGAACCTCTCCAATCCTATCACTGCTGCGTTTATGCCCCTGTACACATGCTTGATTCTCTTTCGGAGACATAGCAATCCATAGGTTTTAAGATACTTACTAGTCAGGTACATTCTTAGGCGTTTAATATGCGGTGTTGAGTCCATTTCGTTGAGCAAGGAGTAGCTCTTGTCTATTCCATATTTGGCTTAAGGAACTTTATCTGTGCTCATTTCAATCTCTGGTTTTATGCAGCACCCCAACTCACCTTTACCCTTAAGGAAGCATAAGTTGGTTTTCTAAATTTGAGACCCTGTTCTGTTTTGGAATTCAGTTCCTGTGTAGCCAAGTTTACATTCCATGTATTACTGATATCTTATGATGTTTCTTTTTCTGTGTGACTTACTTCAGTTAGAATCATCATACCTGAATCCACTCATTGTGCTGCTAAGGGCCTGATGACACAGATTTCATTGCTGAGTGATATTGCTTTGTAAGTAAATACCACAACTTCTTTATCCATTTTTCACTTTCTGTGATGTTGAACTTGTACTGTAAACGAGGTTCTTGTAAACAGAGCCGTTCCAAACTTTGGGGTGGCTGTGTCTTTTTGATTTTAATTTCCCTAAGCTATAGGACCATAAGTGGAAGTGCCCTAGGTTCTGTTGCTTTGTTTTTTAGATGTTTCAGGAAACACCATACACTTCTCCCGAGTGGTTGTTGGCAATTTACATCCCGCCCATCAGCATAACAAGGCTCCCAGTTCTCCATGGCCTGTCCTGCCTTTCTGGATTTTACACTTTTTTCAGATGGCCCTTTTGACCGGGGGGAAGTGAGACTTCATTGTAGTGCAGATTTCCTTTGCAAGCTTGCTTGGTTGGCCAAAAAGGGCGTATGCGTTTTTTCCTGAATATATTCAGGAAAAAACGCATACGCCCTTTTTGGCCAAGTGCATCATTGTGGACGTTCTGCCTCTTTTCCTATGCTTTCAATGCAATTCCAGTCTACCTCCTGAAATCGGTTTCCTGCAATTCTGCCCCGCTTTCAAGTCCTCTTGGCAGCCTTACTTCAGTCTATTTTTGGACGATAGCTGTCATTTATAACTCTGCAGGTTTGTGCATTACAGTGCCCCTGAGCTCCTTTCTTCAACTTGCTTTCTTGTGACCAGGCCGCAACACCGCAGGATGGCTTCAGGCCCTAATCTGGTTCCGGCACGGCATGCTGAGCCTTTGGTTATTTCCTTTTCCTGGTGGGAAATGAGAGTTAAATTTGCCCGTCCTGACACCTCCAGCTAGCCTCTCATTGGTTCTCGCTATTCCTGTTCATCTTCCGCAGAAATTGCAAACTGGGCCAAACAGGAGGTTAAAGGCGCTGACTCTCCAAGTGGGGAGAGTGTTAGTAAAGCGTCTGGAATGTTGCACCCGAGTACCAGGGGAGGAAAACTGAGACATATTTGAACACGTCTCCCGTTCACATGGTTGATCATACTTGGGTTCCACATGCATGTTTTAGCTGAAGGAAGAATACCTAAAACCTGGGTAGTTGAAACCAGTGGAATGGGTACCATGCAATATGACTTCAAAGGGTCTTCATTTGCTCACCGAACCTCTCCAATCCTATCACTGCTGCGTTTATGCCCCTGTACACATGCTTGATTCTCTTTCGGAGACATAGCAATCCATAGGTTTTTAAGATACTTACTAGTCAGGTACATTCTTAGGCATTTAATATGCGGTGTTGAGTCCATTTCGTTGAGCAAGGAGTAGCTCTTGTCTATTCCATATTTGACTTAAGGAACTTTATCTGTGCTCATTTCAATCTCTGGTTTTATGCAGCACCCCAACTCACCTTTACCCTTAAGCAAGCATAAGTTGGTTTTCTAAATTTGAGACCCTGTTCTGTTCTGTAATTCAGTTCCTGTGTAGCCAAGTTTACATTCCGTGTATTATTGATATCTTATGATGTTTCTTTTTCTGTGTGACTTACTTCAGTTAGAATCATCATACCTGAATCCACTCATTGTGCTGCTAAGGGCCTGATGACACAGATTTCATTGCTGAGTGATATTGCTTTGTAAGTAAATACCACAACTTCTTTATCCATTTTTCACTTTCTGCGATGTTGAACTTGTACTGTAAACGAGGTTCTTGTAAACAGAGCCGTTCCAAACTTTGGGGTGGCTGTGTCTTTTTGAATTTAATTTCCCTAAGCTATAGGACCATAAGTGGCAGTGCCCTAGGCTCTGTTGCTTTGTTTTTTAGATGTTTCAGGAAACACCATACACTTCTCCCGAGTGTCTGTTGGCAATTTACATCCCGCCCATCAGCATAACAAGGCTCCCAGTTCTCCATGGCCTGTCCTGCCTTTCTGGATTTTACACTTTTTTCAGATGGCCCTTTTGACCGGGGGGAAGTGAGACTTCATTGTAGTGCAGATTTCCTTTGCAAGCTTGCTTGGTTGGCCAAAAAGGGCGTATGCGTTTTTTCCTGAATATATTCAGGAAAAAACGCATACGCCCTTTTTGGCCAAGTGCATCATTGTGGACGTTCTGCCTCTTTTCCTATGCTTTCAATGCAATTCCAGTCTACCTATTGAAATCGGTTTCCTGCAATTCTGCCCCGCTTTCAAGTCCTCTTGGCAGCCTTACTTCAGTCTATTTTTGGACGATAGCTGTCATTTATAACTCTGCAGGTTTGTGCATTACAGTGCCCCTGAGCTCCTTTCTTCAACTCGCTTTCTTGTGACCTGGCCGCAACACCGCAGGATGGCTTCAGGCCCTAATCTGGTTCCGGCATGGCACGCTGAGCCTTTGGTTATTTCCTTTTCCTGGTGGGAAATGAGAGTTAAATTTGCCCGTCCTGACACCTCCAGCTAGTCTCTCATTGGTTCTCGCTATTCCTGTTCATCTTCCGCAGAAATTGCAAACTGGGCCAAACAGGAGGTTAAAGGCGCTGACTCTCCAAGTGGGGAGAGTGTTAGTAAAGCGTCTGGAATGTTGCACCCGAGTACCAGGGGAGGAAAACTGAGACATATTTGAACACGTCTCCCGTTCACATGGTTGATCATACTTGGGTTCCACATGCATGTTTTAGCTGAAGGAAGAATACCTTAAACCTGGAGAGTTAAGACCCGTGTAATGTGTACCATGCAATATGACTTCAAAGGGTCTTCATTTGCTCACCGAACCTCTCCAATCCTATCACTGCTGCGTTTATGCCCCTCTACACATGCTTGATTCTCTTTCGGAGACATAGCAATCCATAGGTTTTTAAGATACTTACTAGTCAGGTACATTCTTAGGCATTTAATATGCGGTGTTGAGTCCATTTCGTTGAGCAAGGAGTAGCTCTTGTCTATTCCATATTTGACTTAAGGAACTTTATCTGTGCTCATTTCAATCTCTGGTTTTATGCAGCACCCCAACTCACCTTTACCCTTAAGCAAGCATAAGTTGGTTTTCTAAATTTGAGACCCTGTTCTGTTCTGTAATTCAGTTCCTGTGTAGCCAAGTTTACATTCCATGTATTACTGATATCTTATGATGTGTCTTTTTCTGTGTGACTTACTTCAGTTAGAATCATCATACCTGAATCCACTCATTGTGCTGCTAAGGGCCTGATGACACAGATTTCATTGCTGAGTGATATTGCTTTGTAAGTAAATACCACAACTTCTTTATCCATTTTTCACTTTCTGCGATGTTGAACTTGTACTGTAAACGAGGTTCTTGTAAACAGAGCCGTTCCAAACTTTGGGGTGGCTGTGTCTTTTTGATTTTAATTTCCCTAAGCTATAGGACCATAAGTGGAAGTGCCCTAGGTTCTGTTGCTTTGTTTTTTAGATGTTTCAGGAAACACCATACACTTTTCCCGAGTGGTTGTTGGCAATTTACATCCCGCCCATCAGCATAACAAGGCTCCCAGTTCTCCATGGCCTGTCCTGCCTTTCTGGATTTTACACTTTTTTCAGATGGCCCTTTTGACCGGGGGGAAGTGAGACTTCATTGTAGTGCAGATTTCCTTTGCAAGCTTGCTTGGTTGGCCAAAAAGGGCGTATGCGTTTTTTCCTGAATATATTCAGGAAAAAACGCATACGCCCTTTTTGGCCAAGTGCATCATTGTGGACGTTCTGCCTCTTTTCCTATGCTTTCAATGCAATTCCAGTCTACCTCCTGAAATCGGTTTCCTGCAATTCTGCCCCGCTTTCAAGTCCTCTTGGCAGCCTTACTTCAGTCTATTTTTGGACGATAGCTGTCATTTATAACTCTGCAGGTTTGTGCATTACAGTGCCCCTGAGCTCCTTTCTTCAACTTGCTTTCTTGTGACCAGGCCGCAACACCGCAGGATGGCTTCAGGCCCTAATCTGGTTCCGGCACGGCTTGCTGAGCCTTTGGTTATTTCCTTTTCCTGGTGGGAAATGAGAGTTAAATTTGCCCGTCCTGACACCTCCAGGTAGTCTCTCATTGGTTCTCGCTATTCCTGTTCATCTTCCGCAGAAATTGCAAACTGGGCCAAACAGGAGGTTAAAGGCGCTGACTCTCCAAGTGGGGAGAGTGTTAGTAAAGCGTCTGGAATGTTGCACCCGAGTACCATGGGAGGAAAAGTGAGACATATTTGAACACGTCTCCCGATCACATGGTTGATCATACTCTGGGTTCCACATGCATGTTTTATCTGAAGGAAGAATACCTAAAACCTGGGTAGTTGAAACCCGTGGAATGGGTACCATGCAATATGACTTCAAAGGGTCTTCATTTGCTCACCGAACCTCTCCAATCCTATCACTGCTGCGTTTATGCCCCTGTACACATGCTTGATTCTCTTTCGGAGACATAGCAATCCATAGGTTTTTAAGATACTTACTAGTCAGGTACATTCTTAGGCATTTAATATGCGGTGTTGAGTCCATTTCGTTGAGCAAGGAGTAGCTCTTGTCTATTCCATATTTGACTTAAGGAACTTTATCTGTGCTCATTTCAATCTCTGGTTTTATGCAGCACCCCAACTCACCTTTACCCTTAAGCAAGCATAAGTTGGTTTTCTAAATTTGAGACCCTGTTCTGTTCTGTAATTCAGTTCCTGTGTAGCCAAGTTTACATTCCGTGTATTATTGATATCTTATGATGTTTCTTTTTCTGTGTGACTTACTTCAGTTAGAATCATCATACCTGAATCCACTCATTGTGCTGCTAAGGGCCTGATGACACAGATTTCATTGCTGAGTGATATTGCTTTGTAAGTAAATACCACAACTTCTTTATCCATTTTTCACTTTCTGCGATGTTGAACTTGTACTGTAAACGAGGTTCTTGTAAACAGAGCCGTTCCAAACTTTGGGGTGGCTGTGTCTTTTTGAATTTAATTTCCCTAAGCTATAGGACCATAAGTGGCAGTGCCCTAGGCTCTGTTGCTTTGTTTTTTAGATGTTTCAGGAAACACCATACACTTCTCCCGAGTGTCTGTTGGCAATTTACATCCCGCCCATCAGCATAAGAAGGCTCCCAGTTCTCCATGGCCTGTCCTGCCTTTCTGGATTTTACACTTTTTTCAGATGGCCCTTTTGACCGGGGGGAAGTGAGACTTCATTGTAGTGCAGATTTCCTTTGCAAGCTTGCTTGGTTGGCCAAAAAGGGCGTATGCGTTTTTTCCTGAATATATTCAGGAAAAAACGCATACGCCCTTTTTGGCCAAGTGCATCATTGTGGACGTTCTGCCTCTTTTCCTATGCTTTCAATGCAATTCCAGTCTACCTCCTGAAATCGGTTTCCTGCAATTCTGCCCCGCTTTCAAGTCCTCTTGGCAGCCTTACTTCAGTCTATTTTTGGACGATAGCTGTCATTTATAACTCTGCAGGTTTGTGAATTACAGTGCCCCTGAGCTCCTTTGTTCAACTCGCTTTCTTTTGAGCTGGCCGCAACACCGCAGGATGGCTTCAGGCCCTAATCTGGTTCCGGTACGGCACGCTGAGCCTTTGGTTATTTCGTCTTCCTGGTGGGAAATGAGAGTTAAATTTGCCCGTCCAGACACCTCCAGCTAGCCTCTCATTGGTTCTCGCTATTCCTGTTCATCTTCCGCAGAAATTGCAAACTGGGCCAAACAGGAGGTTAAAGGCGCTGACTCTCCAAGTGGGGAGAGTGTTAGTAAAGCGTCTGGAATGTTGCACCCCAGTACCAGGGGAGGAAAACTGAGACATATTTGAACACGTCTCCCGTTCACATGGTTGATCATACTTGGGTTCCACATGCATGTTTTAGCTGAAGGAAGAATACCTAAAACCTGGGTAGTTGAAACCAGTGGAATGGGTACCATGCAATATGACTTCAAAGGGTCTTCATTTGCTCACCGAACCTCTCCAATCCTATCACTGCTGCGTTTATGCCCCTGTACACATGCTTGATTCTCTTTCGGAGACATAGCAATCCATAGGTTTTAAGATACTTACTAGTCAGGTACATTCTTAGGCGTTTAATATGCGGTGTTGAGTCCATTTCGTTGAGCAAGGAGTAGCTCTTGTCTATTCCATATTTGGCTTAAGGAACTTTATCTGTGCTCATTTCAATCTCTGGTATTATGCAGCAACCCAACTCACCTTTACCCTTAAGCAAGCATAAGTTGGTTTTCTAAATTTAAGACCCTGTTCTGTTTTGGAATTCAGTTCCTGTGTAGCCAAATTTACATTCCGTGTATTAGTGATATCTTATGATGTTTCTTTTTCTGTGTGACTTATTTCAGTTAGAATCATCATACCTGAATCCATTCATTGTGATGCTAAGGGCCTGATGACACAGATTTCATTGCTGAGTGATATTGCTTTGTAAGTGAATACTACAACTTCTTTATCCATTTTTCACTTTCTGCGATTTTGAACTTGTACTGTAAACGAGGTTCTTGTAAACAGAGCCGTTCCAAATTTTGGGGTGGCTGTGTCTTTTTGATTTTAATTTCCCTAAGCTATAGGACCATAAGTGGAAGTGCCCTAGGCTCTATTGCTTTGTTTTTTAGATGTTTCAGGAAACACCATACACTTCTCCCAAGTGTCTGTTGGCAATTTACATCCCGCCCATCAGCATAACAAGGCTCCCAGTTCTCAAAGGCCTGTTGCCTTTCTGGATTTTACACTTTTTTCAGATGGCCCTTTTGACCGGGGGGAAGTGAGACTTCATTGTAGTGCAGATTTCCTTTGCAAGCTTGCTTGGTTGGCCAAAAAGGGCGTATGCGTTTTTTCCTGAATATATTCAGGAAAAAACGCATACGCCCTTTTTGGCCAAGTGCATCATTGTGGACGTTCTGCCTCTTTTCCTATGCTTTCAATGCAATTCCAGCCTACCTCCTGAAATCGGTTTCCTGCAATTCTGCCTCGCTTTCAAGTCCTCTTGGCAGCCTTACTTCAGTCTATTTTTGGACGATAACTGTCATTTATAACTCTGCAGGTTTGTGAATTACAGTGCCCCTGAGCTCCTTTCTTCAACTCGCTTTCTTGTGAGCTGGCCGCAACACCGCAGGATGGCTTCAGGCCCTAATCTGGTTCCGGCCCGGCATGCTGAGCCTTTGGTTAATTCCTCTTCCTGGTGGGAAATGAGAGTTAAATTTGCCCGTCCAGACACCTCCAGCTAGCCTCTCATTGGTTCTCGCTATTCCTGTTCATCTTCCACAGAAATTGCAAACTGGGCCAAACAGGAGGTTAAAGGGACTGACTCTCCAAGTCGGGAGAGTGTTAGTAGAGCGTCTGGAATGTTGCACCCGAGTACCAGGGGAGGAAAACTGAGACATATTTGAACACGTCTCCCGATCACATGGTTGATCATACTCTGGGTTCCACATGCATGTTTTAGCTGAAGGAAGAATACCTTAAACCTGGAGAGTTGAGACCCGTGGAATGGGTACCATGCAATATGACTTCAAAGGGTCTTCATTTGCTCACCGAACCTCTCCAATCCTATCACTGCTGCATTTATTCCCCTGTACACACGCTTGATTCTCTTTTGGAGACATAGCAATCCATAGGTTTTAAGATACTTACTAGTCAGGTACATTCTTAGGGGTTTAATATGGGGTTTTGAGTCCATTTCGTTGAGCAAGGAGTAGCTCTTGTCTATTCCATATTTGGCTTAAGGAACTTTATCTGTGCTCATTTCAATCTCTGGTTTTATGCAGCACCCCAACTCACCTTTACCCTTAAGCAAGCATAAGTTGGTTTTCTAAATTTGAGACCCTGTTCTGTTCTGTAATTCAGTTCCTGTGTAGCCAAGTTTACATTCCGTGTATTACTGATATCTTATGATGTTTCTTTTTCTGTGTGACTTATTTCAGTTAGAATCATCATACCTGAATCCACTCATTGTGATGCTAAGGGCCTGATGACATAGAATTCATTGCTGAGTGATATTGCTTTGTAAGTAAATACCACAACTTCTTTATCCATTTTTCACTTTCTGCGATGTTGAATTTGTACTGTAAACGAGGTTCTTTTAAACAGAGGCGTCCCAAACTTTGGAGTGGCTGTGTCTTTTTGATTTTAATTTCCCTAAGCTATAGGACCATAAGTGGCAGTGCCCTAGGCTCTGTTGCTTTGTTTTTTAGATGTTTCAGGAAACACCATACACTTCTCCCGAGTGTCTGTTGGCAATTTACATCCCGCCCATCAGCATAACAAGGCTCCCAGTTCTCCATGGCCTGTCCTGCCTTTCTGGATTTTACACTTTTTTCAGATGGCCCTTTTGACCGGGGGGAAGTGAGACTTCATTGTAGTGCAGATTTCCTTTGCAAGCTTGCTTGGTTGGCCAAAAAGGGCGTATGCGTTTTTTCCTGAATATATTCAGGAAAAAACGCATACGCCCTTTTTGGCCAAGTGCATCATTGTGGACGTTCTGCCTCTTTTCCTATGCTTTCAATGCAATTCCAGTCTACCTCCTGAAATCGGTTTCCTGCAATTCTGCCCCGCTTTCAAGTCCTCTTGGCAGCCTTACTTCAGTCTATTTTTGGACGATAGCTGTCATTTATAACTCTGCAGGTTTGTGAATTACAGTGCCCCTGAGCTCCTTTCTTCAACTCGCTTTCTTGTGACCTGGCCACAACACCGCAGGATGGCTTCAGGCCCTAATCTGGTTCCGGTACGGCACGCTGAGCCTTTGGTTATTTCCTCTTCCTGGTGGGAAATGAGAGTGAAATTTGCCCGTCCAGACACCTCCAGCTAGCCTCTCATTGGTTCTCGCTATTCCTGTTCATCTTCCGCAGAAATTGCAAACTGGGCCAAACAGGAGGTTAAAGGCGCTGACTCTCCAAGTGGGGAGAGTGTTAGTAAAGCGTCTGGAATGTTGCACCCGAGTACCAGGGGAGGAAAACTGAGACATATTTGAACACGTCTCCCGTTCACATGGTTGATCATAATTGGGTTCCACATGCATGTTTTAGCTGAAGGAAGAATACCTTAAACCTGGAGAGTTGAGACCCGTGTAATGGGTACCATGCAATATGACTTCAAAGGGTCTTCATTTGCTCACCGAACCTCTCCAATCCTATCACTGCTGCGTTTATGCCCCTGTACACACGCTTGATTCTCTTTTGGAGACATAGCAATCCATAGGTTTTAAGATACTTACTAGTCAGGTACATTCTTAGGCATTTAATATGGGGTGTTGAGTCCATTTCGTTGAGCAAGGAGTAGCTCTTGTCTATTCCATATTTGGCTTAAGGAACTTTATCTGTGCTCATTTCAATCTCTGGTTTTATGCAGCACCCCAACTCACCTTTACCCTTAAGCAAGCATAAGTTGGTTTTCTAAATTTGAGACCCTGTTCTGTTCTGTAATTCAGTTCCTGTGTAGCCAAGTTTACATTCCGTGTATTACTGATATCTTATGATGTTTCTTTTTTGTGTGACTTATTTCAGTTAGAATCATCATACCTGAATCCACTCATTGTGCTGCTACGCGCCTGATAACACAGATTTCATTGCTGAGTGATATTGCTTTGTAAGTAAATACCACAACTTCTTTATCCATTTTTCACTTTCTGCGATGTTGAACTTGTACTGTAAACGAGGTTCTTGTAAACAGAGCCGTTCCAAACTTTGGGGTGGCTGTGTCTTTTTGATTTTAATTTCCCTAAGCTATAGGACCGTAAGTGGCAGTGCCCTAGGCTCTGTTGCTTTGTTTTTTAGATGTTTCAGGAAACACCATACACTTCTCCCGAGTGGTTGTTGGCAATTTACATCCCACCCATCAGCATAACAAGGCTCCCAGTTCTCCATGACCTGTCCTGCCTTTCTGGATTTTACACTTTTTTCAGATGGCCCTTTTGACCGGGGGGAAGTGAGACTTCATTGTAGTGCAGATTTCCTTTGCAAGCTTGCTTGGTTGGCCAAAAGGGCGTATGCATTTTTTCCTGAATATATTCAGGAAAAAACGCATACGCCCTTTTTGGCCAAGTGCATCATTGTGGGCGTTCTGCCTCTTTTCCTATGCTTTCAATGCAATTCCAGTCTACCTCCTGAAATCGGTTTCCTGCAATTCTGCCCCGCTTTCAAGTCCTCTTGGCAGCCTTACTTCAGTCTATTTTTGGACGATAGCTGTCATTTATAACTCTGCAGGTTTGTGAATTACAGTGCCCCTGAGCTCCTTTCTTCAACTCCCTTTCTTGTGACCTGGCCGCAACACCGCAGGATGGCTTCAGGCCCTAATCTGGTTCCGGCACGGCATGCTGAGCCTTTGGTTAATTCCTCTTCCTGGTGGGAAATGAGAGTTAAATTTGCCCGTCCAGACACCTCCAGCTAGCCTCTCATTGGTTCTCGCTATTCCTGTTCATCTTCCGCAGAAATTGCAAACTGGGCCAAACAGGAGGTTAAAGGCGCTGACTCTCCAAGTGGGGAGAGTTTTAGTAAAGCGTCTGGAATGTTGCACCCGAGTACCAGGGGAGGAAAACTGAGACATATTTGAACACGTCTCCCGTTCACATGGTTGATCATACTTGGGTTCCACATGCATGTTTTAGCTGAAGGAAGAATACCTTAAACCTGGAGAGTTAAGACCCGTGTAATGGGTACCATGCAATATGACTTCAAAGGGTCTTCATTTGCTCACCGAACCTCTCCAATCCTATCACTGCTGCGTTTATGCCCCTGTACACATGCTTGATTCTCTTTTGGAGACATAGCAATCCATAGGTTTTACAATACTTACTAGTCAGGTACATTCTTAGGCGTTTAATATGCGGTGTTGAGTCCATTTCGTTGAGCAAGGAGTAGCTCTTGTCTATTCCATATTTGACTTAAGGAACTTTATCTGTGCTCATTTCAATCTCTGGTTTTATGCAGCACCCCAACTCACCTTTACCCTTAAGCAAGCATAAGTTGGTTTTCTAAATTTGAGACCCTGTTCTGTTCTGTAATTCAGTTCCTGTGTAGCCAAGTTTACATTCCGTGTATTACTGATATCTTATGATGTTTCTTTTTCTGTGTGACTTATTTCAGTTAGAATCATCATACCTGAATCCACTCATTGTGCTGCTAAGGGCCTGATGACATAGATTTCATTGCTGAGTGATATTGCTTTGTAAGTAAATACCACAACTTCTTTATCCATTTTTCACTTTCTGCGATGTTGAACTTGTACTGTAAACGAGGTTCTTGTAAACAGAGCCATTCCAAACTTTGGGGTGGCTGTGTCTTTTTGATTTTAATTTCCCTAAGCTATAGGACCATAAGTGGCAGTGCCCTAGGCTCTGTTGCTTTGTTTTTTAGATGTTTCAGGAAACACCATACACTTCTCCCCAGTGTCTGTTGGCAATTTACATCCCGCCCATCAGCATAACAAGGCTCCCAGTTCTCCATGGCCTGTCCTGCCTTTCTGGATTTTACACTTTTTTCAGATGGCCCTTTTGACCGGGGGGAAGTGAGACTTCATTGTAGTGCAGATTTCCTTTGCAAGCTTGCTTGGTTGGCCAAAAAGGGCGTATGCGTTTTTTCCTGAATATATTCAGGAAAAAACGCATACGCCCTTTTTGGCCAAGTGCATCATTGTGGACGTTCTGCCTCTTTTCCTATGCTTTCAATGCAATTCCAGTCTACCTCCTGAAATCGGTTTCCTGCAATTCTGCCCCACTTTCAAGTCCTCTTGGCAGCCTTACTTCAGTGTATTTTTGGACGATAGCTGTCATTTATAACTCTGCAGGTTTGTGAATTACAGTGCCCCTGGGCTCCTTTCTTCAACTCACTTTCTTTTAAGCTGGCCGCAACACCGCAGGATGGCTTCAGGCCCTAATCTGGTTCCGGTACGGCACGCTGAGCCTTTGGTTATTTCCTCTTCCTGGTGGGAAATGAGAGTTAAATTTGCCCGTCCAGACACCTCCAGCTAGCCTCTCATTGGTTCTCGCTATTCCTGTTCATCTTCCGCAGAAATTGCAAACTGGGCCAAACAGGAGGTTAAAGGGACTGACTCTCCAAGTGGGGAGAGTGTTAGTAAAGCGTCTGGAATGTTGCACCCGAGTACCAGGGGAGGAAAACTGAGACATATTTGAACACGTCTCCCGTTCACATGGTTGATCATAATTGGGTTCCACATGCATGTTTTAGCTGAAGGAAGAATACCTTAAACCTGGAGAGTTGAGACCCGTGTAATGGGTACCATGCAATATGACTTCAAAGGGTCTTCATTTGCTCACCGAACCTCTCCAATCCTATCACTGCTGCGTTTATGCCCCTGTACACACGCTTGATTCTCTTTTGGAGACATAGCAATCCATAGGTTTTAAGATACTTACTAGTCAGGTACATTCTTAGGTGTTTAATATGGGGTGTTGAGTCCATTTCGTTGAGCAAGGAGTAGCTCTTGTCTATTCCATATTTGGCTTAAATAACTTTATCTGTGCTCATTTCAATCTCTGGTTTTATGCAGCACCCCAACTCACCTTTACCCTTAAGCAAGCATAAGTTGGTTTTCTAAATTTGAGAACCTGTTCTGTTTTGGAATTCAGTTCCTGTGTAGCCAAGTTTACATTCCGTGTATTAGTGATATCTTATGATGTTTCTTTTTCTGTGTGACTTACTTCAGTTAGAATCATCATACCTGAATCCACTCATTGTGCTGCTAAGGGCCTGATGACACAGATTTCATTGCTGAGTGATATTGCTTTGTAAGTAAATACCACAACTTCTTTATCCATTTTTCACTTTCTGCGATGTTGAACTTGTACTGTAAACGAGGTTCTTGTAAACAGAGCCGTTCCAAACTTTGGGGTGGCTGTGTCTTTTTGAATTTAATTTCCCTAAGCTATAGGACCATAAGTGGCAGTGCCCTAGGCTCTGTTGCTTTGTTTTTTAGATGTTTCAGGAAACACCATACACTTCTCCCGAGTGTCTGTTGGCAATTTACATCCCGCCCATCAGCATAACAAGGCTCCCAGTTCTCCATGGCCTGTCCTGCCTTTCTGGATTTTACACTTTTTTCAGATGGCCCTTTTGACCGGGGGGAAGTGAGACTTCATTGTAGTGCAGATTTCCTTTGCAAGCTTGCTTGGTTGGCCAAAAAGGGCGTATGCGTTTTTTCCTGAATATATTCAGGAAAAAACGCATACGCCCTTTTTGGCCAAGTGCATCATTGTGGACGTTCTGCCTCTTTTCCTATGCTTTCAATGCAATTCCAGTCTACCTCCTGAAATCGGTTTCCTGCAATTCTGCCCCGCTTTCAAGTCCTCTTGGCAGCCTTACTTCAGTCTATTTTTGGACGATAGCTGTCATTTATAACTCTGCAGGTTTGTGAATTACAGTGCCCCTGAGCTCCTTTCTTCAACTCGCTTTCTTGTGACCTGGCCGCAACACCGCAGGATGGCTTCAGGCCCTAATCTGGTTCCGGCACGGCACGCTGAGCCTTTGGTTAATTCCTCTTCCTGGTGGGAAATGAGAGTTAAATTTGCCCGTCCAGACACCTCCAGCTAGCCTCTCATTGGTTCTCGCTATTCCTGTTCATCTTCCGCAGAAATTGCAAACTGGGCCAAACAGGAGGTTAAAGGGACTGACTCTCCAAGTGGGGAGAGTGTTAGTAAAGCGTCTGGAATGTTGCACCCGAGTACCAGGGGAGGAAAACTGAGACATATTTGAACACGTCTCCGGATCACATGGTTGATCATACTCTAGGTTCCACATGCATGTTTTAGCTGAAGGAAGAATACCTTAAACCTGGGTAGTTGAAACCCGTGGAATGGGTACCATGCAATATGACTTCAAAGGGTCTTCATTTGCTCACGAACCTCTCCAATCCTATCACTGCTGCGTTTATGCCCCTGTACACATGCTTGATTCTCTTACGGAGACATAGCAATCCATAGGTTTTAAGATACTTACTAGTCAGGTACATTCTTAGGCGTTTAATATGCGGTGTTGAGTCCATTTCGTTGAGCAAGGAGTAGCTCTTGTCTATTCCATATTTGGCTTAAGGAACTTTATCTGTGCTCATTTCAATCTCTGGTTTTATGCAGCACCCCAACTCACCTTTCCCCTTAAGCAAGCATAAGTTGGTTTTCTAAATTTGAGACCCTGTTCTGTTCTGTAATTCAGTTCCTGTGTAGCCAAGTTTACATTCCGTGTATTAGAGATATCTTATGAGTTTCTTTTTCTGTGTGACTTATTTCAGTTAGAATCATCGTACCTGAATCCACTCATTATGCTTCTACGGGCCTGATGACATAGATTTCATTGCTGAGTGATACTGCATTGTACGTAAGTACCACAAGTTCTTTATCCATTTTTCACTTTCTGCGATGTTGAACTTGTACTGTAAACGAGGTTCTTGTAAACAGAGGCGTCCCAAACTTTGGGGTGGCTGTGTCGTTTTGATTTTAATTTCCCTAAGCTATAGGACCATAAGTGGCAGTGCCCTAGGCTCTGTTGCTTTGTTTTTTAGATGTTTCAGGAAACACCATACACTTCTCCAGAGTGTCTGTTGGCAATTTACATCCCGCCCATCAGCATAACAAGGCTCCCAGTTCTCCATGGCCTGTCCTGCCTTTCTGGATTTTACACTTTTTTCAGATGGCCCTTTTGACCGGGGGGAAGTGAGACTTCATTGTAGTGCAGATTTCCTTTGCAAGCTTGCTTGGTTGGCCAAAAAGGGCGTATGCGTTTTTTCCTGAATATATTCAGGAAAAAACGCATACGCCCTTTTTGGCCAAGTGCATCATTGTGGACGTTCTGCCTCTTTTCCTATGCTTTCAATGCAATTCCAGTCTACCTCCTGAAATCGGTTTCCTGCAATTCTGCCCCGCTTTCAAGTCCTCTTGGCAGCCTTACTTCAGTCTATTTTTGGACGATAGCTGTCATTTATAACTCTGCAGGTTTGTGAATTACAGTGCCCCTGAGCTCCTTTCTTCAACTCGCTTTCTTTTGAGCTGGCCGCAACACCGCAGGATGGCTTCAGGCCCTAATCTGGTTCCGGTACGGCACGCTGAGCCTTTGGTTATTTCCTCTTCCTGGTGGGAAATGAGAGTTAAATTTGCCCGTCCAGACACCTCCAGCTAGCCTCTCATTGGTTCTCGCTATTCCTGTTCATCTTCCGCAGAAATTGCAAACTGGGCCAAACAGGAGGTTAAAGGCGCTGACTCTCCAAGTGGGGAGAGTGTTAGTAAAGCGTCTGGAATGTTGTACCCGAGTACCAGGGGAGGAAAACTGAGACATATTTGAACACGTCTCCCGTTCACATGGTTGATCATACTTGGGTTCCACATGCATGTTTTAGCTGAAGGAAGAATACCTTAAACCTTGAGAGTTGAAACCCGTGGAATGGGTACCATGCAATATGACTTCAAAGGGTCTTCATTTGCTCACCGAACCTCTCCAATCCTATCACTGCTGCGTTTATGCCCCTGTACACACGCTTGATTCTCTTTTGGAGACATAGCAATCCATAGGTTTTAAGATACTTACTAGTCAGGTACATTCTTAGGTGTTTAATATGGGGTGTTGAGTCCATTTCGTTGAGCAAGGAGTAGCTCTTGTCTATTCCATATTTGGCTTAAATAACTTTATCTGTGCTCATTTCAATCTCTGGTTTTATGCAGCACCCCAACTCACCTTTACCCTTAAGCAAGCATAAGTTGGTTTTCTAAATTTGAGAACCTGTTCTGTTTTGGAATTCAATTCCTGTGTAGCCAAGTTTACATTCTGTGTATTAGTGATATCTTATGATGTTTCTTTTTCTGTGTGACTTACTTCAGTTAGAATCATCGTACCTGAATCCACTCATTGTGCTGCTAAGGGCCTGATGACACAGATTTCATTGCTGAGTGATATTGCTTTGTAAGTAAATACCACAACTTCTTTATCCATTTTTCACTTTCTGCGATGTTGAACTTGTACTGTAAACGAGGTTCTTGTAAACAGAGCCATTCCAAACTTTGGGGTGGCTGTGTCTTTTTGAATTTAATTTCCCTAAGCTATAGGACCATAAGTGGCAGTGCCCTAGGCTCTGTTGCTTTGTTTTTTAGATGTTTCAGGAAACACCATACACTTCTCCCGAGTGTCTGTTGGCAATTTACATCCCGCCCATCAGCATAACAAGGCTCCCAGTTCTCCATGGCCTGTCCTGCCTTTCTGGATTTTACACTTTTTTCAGATGGCCCTTTTGACCGGGGGGAAGTGAGACTTCATTGTAGTGCAGATTTCCTTTGCAAGCTTGCTTGGTTGGCCAAAAAGGGCGTATGCGTTTTTTCCTGAATATATTCAGGAAAAAACGCATACGCCCTTTTTGGCCAAGTGCATCATTGTGGACGTTCTGCCTCTTTTCCTATGCTTTCAATGCAATTCCAGTCTACCTCCTGAAATCGGTTTCCTGCAATTCTGCCCCGCTTTCAAGTCCTCTTGGCAGCCTTACTTCAGTCTATTTTTGGACGATAGCTGTCATTTATAACTCTGCAGGTTTGTGAATTACAGTGCCCCTGAGCTCCTTTCTTCAACTCGCTTTCTTGTGACCTGGCCGCAACACCGCAGGATGGCTTCAGGCTCTAATCTGGTTCCGGTACGGCACGCTGAGCCTTTGGTTATTTCGTCTTCCTGGTGGGAAATGAGAGTTAAATTTGCCCGTCCAGACACCTCCAGCTAGCCTCTCATTGGTTCTCGCTATTCCTGTTCATCTTCCGCAGAAATTGCAAACTGGGCCAAACAGGAGGTTAAAGGCGCTGACTCTCCAAGTGGGGAGAGTGTTAGTAAAGCGTCTGGAATGTTGCACCCGAGTACCAGGGGAGGAAAACTGAGACATATTTGAACACGTCTCCCGTTCACATGGTTGATCATACTTGGGTTCCACATGCATGTTTTAGCTGAAGGAAGAATACCTAAAACCTGGGTAGTTGAAACCCGTGGAATGGGTACCATGCAATATGACTTCAAAGGGTCTTCATTTGCTCACCGAACCTCTCCAATCCTATCACTGCTGCGTTTATGCCCCTGTACACATGCTTGATTCTCTTTCGGAGACATAGCAATCCATAGGTTTTAAGATACTTACTAGTCAGGTACATTCTTAGGCGTTTAATATGCGGTGTTGAGTCCATTTCGTTGAGCAAGGAGTAGCTCTTGTCTATTCCATATTTGGTTTAAGGAACTTTATCTGTGCTCATTTCAATCTCTGGTTTTATGCAGCACCCCAACTCACCTTTCCCCTTAAGCAAGCATAAGTTGGTTTTCTAAATTTGAGACCCTGTTCTGTTCTGTAATTCAGTTCCTGTGTAGCCAAGTTTACATTCCGTGTATTAGAGATATCTTATGAGTTTCTTTTTCTGTGTGACTTATTTCAGTTAGAATCATCGTACCTGAATCCACTCATTATGCTTCTACGGGCCTGATGACATAGATTTCATTGCTGAGTGATACTGCATTGTACGTAAGTACCACAAGTTCTTTATCCATTTTTCACTTTCTGCGATGTTGAACTTGTACTGTAAACGAGGTTCTTGTAAACAGAGGCGTCCCAAACTTTGGGGTGGCTGTGTCGTTTTGATTTTAATTTCCCTAAGCTATAGGACCATAAGTGGCAGTGCCCTAGGCTCTGTTGCTTTGTTTTTTAGATGTTTCAGGAAACACCATACACTTCTCCAGAGTGTCTGTTGGCAATTTACATCCCGCCCATCAGCATAACAAGGCTCCCAGTTCTCCATGGCCTGTCCTGCCTTTCTGGATTTTACACTTTTTTCAGATGGCCCTTTTGACCGGGGGGAAGTGAGACTTCATTGTAGTGCAGATTTCCTTTGCAAGCTTGCTTGGTTGGCCAAAAAGGGCGTATGCGTTTTTTCCTGAATATATTCAGGAAAAAACGCATACGCCCTTTTTGGCCAAGTGCATCATTGTGGACGTTCTGCCTCTTTTCCTATGCTTTCAATGCAATTCCAGTCTACCTCCTGAAATCGGTTTCCTGCAATTCTGCCCCGCTTTCAAGTCCTCTTGGCAGCCTTACTTCAGTCTATTTTTGGACGATAGCTGTCATTTATAACTCTGCAGGTTTGTGAATTACAGTGCCCCTGAGCTCCTTTCTTCAACTCGCTTTCTTTTGAGCTGGCCGCAACACCGCAGGATGGCTTCAGGCCCTAATCTGGTTCCGGCACGGCACGCTGAGCCTTTGGTTAATTCCTCTTCCTGGTGGGAAATGAGAGTTAAATTTGCCCGTCCAGACACCTCCAGCTAGCCTCTCATTGGTTCTCGCTATTCCTGTTCATCTTCCGCAGAAATTGCAAACTGGGCCAAACAGGAGGTTAAAGGGACTGACTCTCCAAGTGGGGAGAGTGTTAGTAAAGCGTCTGGAATGTTGCACCCGAGTACCAGGGGAGGAAAACTGAGACATATTTGAACACGTCTCCCGATCACATGGTTGATCATACTCTAGGTTCCACATGCATGTTTTAGCTGAAGGAAGAATACCTTAAACCTGGGTAGTTGAAACCCGTGGAATGGGTACCATGCAATATGACTTCAAAGGGTCTTCATTTGCTCACGAACCTCTCCAATCCTATCACTGCTGCGTTTATGCCCCTGTACACATGCTTGATTCTCTTACGGAGACATAGCAATCCATAGGTTTTAAGATACTTACTAGTCAGGTACATTCTTAGGCATTTAATATGCGGTGTTGAGTCCATTTCGTTGAGCAAGGAGTAGCTCTTGTCTATTCCATATTTGACTTAAGGAACTTTATCTGTGCTCATTTCAATCTCTGGTTTTATGCAGCACCCCAACTCACTTTTACACTTAAGCAAGCATAAGTTGGTTTTCTAAATTTGAGACCCTGTTCTGTTTTGGAATTCAGTTCCTGTGTAGCCAAGTTTACATTCCGTGTATTAGTGATATCTTATGATGTTTCTTTTTCTGTGTGACTTATTTCAGTTAGAATCATCATACCTGAATCCACTCATTGTGCTGCTAAGGGCCTGATGACATACTTTTCATTGCTGAGTGATATTGCTTTGTAAGTAAATACCACAACTTCTTTATCCATTTTTCACTTTCTGCGATGTTGAACTTGTACTGTAAACGAGGTTCTTGTAAACAGAGCCGTTCCAAACTTTGGGGTGGCTGTGTCTTTTTGATTTTAATTTCCCTAAGCTATAGGACCATAAGTGGAAGTGCCCTAGGTTCTGTTGCTTTGTGTTTTAGATGTTTCAGGAAACACCATACACTTCTCCAGAGTGTCTGTTGGCAATTTACATCCCGCCCATCAGCATAACAAGGCTCCCAGTTCTCCATGGCCTGTCCTGCCTTTCTGGATTTTACACTTTTTTCAGATGGCCCTTTTGACTGGGGGGAAGTGAGACTTCATTGTAGTGCAGATTTCCTTTGCAAGCTTGCTTGGTTGGCCAAAAAGGGCGTATGCGTTTTTTCCTGAATATATTCAGGAAAAAACGCATACGCCCTTTTTGGCCAAGTGCATCATTGTGGACGTTCTGCCTCTTTTCCTATGCTTTCAATGCAATTCCAGTCTACCTCCTGAAATCGGTTTCCTGCAATTCTGCCCCGCTTTCAAGTCCTCTTGGCAGCCTTACTTCAGTCTATTTTTGGACGATAGCTGTCATTTATAACTCTGCAGGTTTGTGAATTACAGTGCCCCTGAGCTCCTTTGTTCAACTCGCTTTCTTTTGAGCTGGCCGCAACACCGCAGGATGGCTTCAGGCTCTAATCTGGTTCCGGTACGGCACGCTGAGCCTTTGGTTATTTCGTCTTCCTGGTGGGAAATGAGAGTTAAATTTGCCCGTCCAGACACCTCCAGCTAGCCTCTCATTGGTTCTCGCTATTCCTGTTCATCTTCCGCAGAAATTGCAAACTGGGCCAAACAGGAGGTTAAAGGCGCTGACTCTCCAAGTGGGGAGAGTGTTAGTAAAGCGTCTGGAATGTTGCACCCGAGTACCAGGGGAGGAAAACTGAGACATATTTGAACACGTCTCCCGTTCACATGGTTGATCATACTTGGGTTCCACATGCATGTTTTAGCTGAAGGAAGAATACCTAAAACCTGGGTAGTTGAAACCCGTGGAATGGGTACCATGCAATATGACTTCAAAGGGTCTTCATTTGCTCACCGAACCTCTCCAATCCTATCACTGCTGCGTTTATGCCCCTCTACACATGCTTGATTCTCTTTCGGAGACATAGCAATCCATAGGTTTTAAGATACTTACTAGTCAGGTACATTCTTAGGCGTTTAATATGCGGTGTTGAGTCCATTTCGTTGAGCAAGGAGTAGCTCTTGTCTATTCCATATTTGGTTTAAGGAACTTTATCTGTGCTCATTTCAATCTCTGGTTTTATGCAGCACCCCAACTCACCTTTCCCCTTAAGCAAGCATAAGTTGGTTTTCTAAATTTGAGACCCTGTTCTGTTTTGGAATTCAGTTCCTGTGTAGCCAAGTTTACATTCCGTGTATTAGAGATATCTTATGAGTTTCTTTTTCTGTGTGACTTATTTCAGTTAGAATCATCGTACCTGAATCCACTCATTATGCTTCTACGGGCCTGATGACATAGATTTCATTGCTGAGTGATACTGCATTGTACGTAAGTACCACAAGTTCTTTATCCATTTTTCACTTTCTGCGATGTTGAACTTGTACTGTAAACGAGGTTCTTGTAAACAGAGGCGTCCCAAACTTTGGGGTGGCTGTGTCGTTTTGATTTTAATTTCCCTAAGCTATAGGACCATAAGTGGCAGTGCCCTAGGCTCTGTTGCTTTGTTTTTTAGATGTTTCAGGAAACACCATACACTTCTCCAGAGTGTCTGTTGGCAATTTACATCCCGCCCATCAGCATAACAAGGCTCCCAGTTCTCCATGGCCTGTCCTGCCTTTCTGGATTTTACACTTTTTTCAGATGGCCCTTTTGACCGGGGGGAAGTGAGACTTCATTGTAGTGCAGATTTCCTTTGCAAGCTTGCTTGGTTGGCCAAAAAGGGCGTATGCGTTTTTTCCTGAATATATTCAGAAAAAAACGCATACGCCCTTTTTGGCCAAGTGCATCATTATGGACGTTCTGCCTCTTTTCCTATGCTTTCAATGCAATTCCAGTCTACCTCCTGAAATCGGTTTCCTGCAATTCTGCCCCGCTTTCAAGTCCTCTTGGCAGCCTTACTTCAGTCTATTTTTGGACGATAGCTGTCATTTATAACTCTGCAGGTTTGTGAATTACAGTGCCCCTGAGCTCCTTTCTTCAACTCGCTTTCTTTTGAGCTGGCCGCAACACCGCAGGATGGCTTCAGGCCCTAATCTGGTTCCGGTACGGCACGCTGAGCCTTTGGTTATTTCCTCTTCCTGGTGGGAAATGAGAGTTAAATTTGCCCGTCCAGACACCTCCAGCTAGCCTCTCATTGGTTCTCGCTATTCCTGTTCATCTTCCGCAGAAATTGCAAACTGGGCCAAACAGGAGGTTAAAGGCGCTGACTCTCCAAGTGGGGAGAGTGTTAGTAAAGCGTCTGGAATGTTGTACCCGAGTACCAGGGGAGGAAAACTGAGACATATTTGAACACGTCTCCCGTTCACATGGTTGATCATACTTGGGTTCCACATGCATGTTTTAGCTGAAGGAAGAATACCTTAAACCTGGAGAGTTGAAACCCGTGGAATGGGTACCATGCAATATGACTTCAAAGGGTCTTCATTTGCTCACCGAACCTCTCCAATCCTATCACTGCTGCGTTTATGCCCCTGTACACACGCTTGATTCTCTTTTGGAGACATAGCAATCCATAGGTTTTAAGATACTTACTAGTCAGGTACATTCTTAGGTGTTTAATATGGGGTGTTGAGTCCATTTCGTTGAGCAAGGAGTAGCTCTTGTCTATTCCATATTTGGCTTAAGGAACTTTATCTGTGCTCATTTCAATCTCTGGTTTTATGCAGCACCCCAACTCACCTTTACCCTTAAGCAAGCATAAGTTGGTTTTCTAAATTTGAGAACATGTTCTGTTTTGGAATTCAGTTCCTGTGTAGCCAAGTTTACATTCCGTGTATTAGTGATATCTTATGATGTTTCTTTTTCTGTGTGACTTACTTCAGTTAGAATCATCATACCTGAATCCACTCATTGTGCTGCTAAGGGCCTGATGACACAGATTTCATTGCTGAGTGATATTGCTTTGTAAGTAAATACCACAACTTCTTTATCCATTTTTCACTTTCTGCGATGTTGAACTTGTACTGTAAACGAGGTTCTTGTAAACAGAGGCGTCCCAAACTTTGGGGTGGCTGTGTCTTTTTGATTTTAATTTCCCTAAGCTATAGGACCATAAGTGGAAGTGCCCTAGGTTCTGTTGCTTTGTTTTTTAGATGTTTCAGGAAACACCATACACTTCTCCCGAGTGGTTGTTGGCAATTTACATCCCGCCCATCAGCATAACAAGGCTCCCAGTTCTCCATGGCCTGTCCTGCCTTTCTGGATTTTACACTTTTTTCAGATGGCCCTTTTGACCAGGGGGAAGTGAGACTTCATTGTAGTGCAGATTTCCTTTGCAAGCTTGCTTGGTTGGCCAAAAAGGGCGTATGCGTTTTTTCCTGAATATATTCAGGAAAAAACGCATACGCCCTTTTTGGCCAAGTGCATCATTGTGGACGTTCTGCCTCTTTTCCTATGCTTTCAATGCAATTCCAGTCTACCTCCTGAAATCGGTTTCCTGCAATTCTGCCCCGCTTTCAAGTCCTCTTGGCAGCCTTACTTCAGTCTATTTTTGGACGATAGCTGTCATTTATAACTCTGCAGGTTTGTGAATTACAGTGCCCCTGAGCTCCTTTGTTCAACTCGCTTTCTTTTGAGCTGGCCGCAACACCGCAGGATGGCTTCAGGCTCTAATCTGGTTCCGGTACGGCACGCTGAGCCTTTGGTTATTTCGTCTTCCTGGTGGGAAATGAGAGTTAAATTTGCCCGTCCAGACACCTCCAGCTAGCCTCTCATTGGTTCTCGCTATTCCTGTTCATCTTCCGCAGAAATTGCAAACTGGGCCAAACAGGAGGTTAAAGGCGCTGACTCTCCAAGTGGGGAGAGTGTTAGTAAAGCGTCTGGAATGTTGCACCCGAGTACCAGGGGAGGAAAACTGAGACATATTTGAACACGTCTCCCGTTCACATGGTTGATCATACTTGGGTTCCACATGCATGTTTTAGCTGAAGGAAGAATACCTAAAACCTGGGTAGTTGAAACCCGTGGAATGGGTACCATGCAATATGACTTCAAAGGGTCTTCATTTGCTCACCGAACCTCTCCAATCCTATCACTGCTGCGTTTATGCCCCTGTACACATGCTTGATTCTCTTTCGGAGACATAGCAATCCATAGGTTTTAAGATACTTACTAGTCAGGTACATTCTTAGGCGTTTAATATGCGGTGTTGAGTCCATTTCGTTGAGCAAGGAGTAGCTCTTGTCTATTCCATATTTGGCTTAAGGAACTTTATCTGTGCTCATTTCAATCTCTGGTTTTATGCAGCACCCCAACTCACCTTTCCCCTTAAGCAAGCATAAGTTGGTTTTCTAAATTTGAGACCCTGTTCTGTTCTGTAATTCAGTTCCTGTGTAGCCAAGTTTACATTCCGTGTATTAGAGATATCTTATGAGTTTCTTTTTCTGTGTGACTTATTTCAGTTAGAATCATCGTACCTGAATCCACTCATTATGCTTCTACGGGCCTGATGACATAGATTTCATTGCTGAGTGATACTGCATTGTACGTAAGTACCACAAGTTCTTTATCCATTTTTCACTTTCTGCGATGTTGAACTTGTACTGTAAACGAGGTTCTTGTAAACAGAGGCGTCCCAAACTTTGGGGTGGCTGTGTCGTTTTGATTTTAATTTCCCTAAGCTATAGGACCATAAGTGGCAGTGCCCTAGGCTCTGTTGCTTTGTTTTTTAGATGTTTCAGGAAACACCATACACTTCTCCAGAGTGTCTGTTGGCAATTTACATCCCGCCCATCAGCATAACAAGGCTCCCAGTTCTCCATGGCCTGTCCTGCCTTTCTGGATTTTACACTTTTTTCAGATGGCCCTTTTGACCGGGGGGAAGTGAGACTTCATTGTAGTGCAGATTTCCTTTGCAAGCTTGCTTGGTTGGCCAAAAAGGGCGTATGCGTTTTTTCCTGAATATATTCAGGAAAAAACGCATACGCCCTTTTTGGCCAAGTGCATCATTGTGGATGTTCTGCCTCTTTTCCTATGCTTTCAATGCAATTCCAGTCTACCTCCTGAAATCGGTTTCCTGCAATTCTGCCCCGCTTTCAAGTCCTCTTGGCAGCCTTACTTCAGTCTATTTTTGGACGATAGCTGTCATTTATAACTCTGCAGGTTTGTGAATTACAGTGCCCCTGAGCTCCTTTCTTCAACTCGCTTTCTTTTGAGCTGGCCGCAACACCGCAGGATGGCTTCAGGCCCTAATCTGGTTCCGGTACGGCACGCTGAGCCTTTGGTTATTTCCTCTTCCTGGTGGGAAATGAGAGTTAAATTTGCCCGTCCAGACACCTCCAGCTAGCCTCTCATTGGTTCTCGCTATTCCTGTTCATCTTCCGCAGAAATTGCAAACTGGGCCAAACAGGAGGTTAAAGGCGCTGACTCTCCAAGTGGGGAGAGTGTTAGTAAAGCGTCTGGAATGTTGTACCCGAGTACCAGGGGAGGAAAACTGAGACATATTTGAACACGTCTCCCGTTCACATGGTTGATCATACTTGGGTTCCACATGCATGTTTTAGCTGAAGGAAGAATACCTTAAACCTGGAGAGTTGAAACCCGTGGAATGGGTACCATGCAATATGACTTCAAAGGGTCTTCATTTGCTCACCGAACCTCTCCAATCCTATCACTGCTGCGTTTATGCCCCTGTACACACGCTTGATTCTCTTTTGGAGACATAGCAATCCATAGGTTTTAAGATACTTACTAGTCAGGTACATTCTTAGGTGTTTAATATGGGGTGTTGAGTCCATTTCGTTGAGCAAGGAGTAGCTCTTGTCTATTCCATATTTGGCTTAAGGAACTTTATCTGTGCTCATTTCAATCTCTGGTTTTATGCAGCACCCCAACTCACCTTTACCCTTAAGCAAGCATAAGTTGGTTTTCTAAATTTGAGAACCTGTTCTGTTTTGGAATTCAGTTCCTGTGTAGCCAAGTTTACATTCCGTGTATTAGTGATATCTTATGATGTTTCTTTTTCTGTGTGACTTACTTCAGTTAGAATCATCGTACCTGAATCCACTCATTGTGCTGCTAAGGGCCTGATGACACAGATTTCATTGCTGAGTGATATTGCTTTGTAAGTAAATACCACAACTTCTTTATCCATTTTTCACTTTCTGCGATGTTGAACTTGTACTGTAAACGAGGTTCTTGTAAACAGAGCCGTTCCAAACTTTGGGGTGGCTGTGTCTTTTTGAATTTAATTTCCCTAAGCTATAGGACCATAAGTGGCAGTGCCCTAGGCTCTGTTGCTTTGTTTTTTAGATGTTTCAGGAAACACCATACACTTCTCCCGAGTGTCTGTTGGCAATTTACATCCCGCCCATCAGCATAACAAGGCTCCCAGTTCTCCATGGCCTGTCCTGCCTTTCTGGATTTTACACTTTTTTCAGATGGCCCTTTTGACCGGGGGGAAGTGAGACTTCATTGTAGTGCAGATTTCCTTTGCAAGCTTGCTTGGTTGGCCAAAAAGGGCGTATGCGTTTTTTCCTGAATATATTCAGGAAAAAACGCATACGCCCTTTTTGGCCAAGTGCATCATTGTGGACGTTCTGCCTCTTTTCCTATGCTTTCAATGCAATTCCAGTCTACCTCCTGAAATCGGTTTCCTGCAATTCTGCCCCGCTTTCAAGTCCTCTTGGCAGCCTTACTTCAGTCTATTTTTGGACGATAGCTGTCATTTATAACTCTGCAGGTTTGTGAATTACAGTGCCCCTGAGCTCCTTTCTTCAACTCGCTTTCTTGTGCCCTGGCCGCAACACCGCAGGATGGCTTCAGGCCCTAATCTGGTTCCGGCACGGCACGCTGAGCCTTTGGTTAATTCCTCTTCCTGGTGGGAAATGAGAGTTAAATTTGCCCGTCCAGACACCTCCAGCTAGCCTCTCATTGGTTCTCGCTATTCCTGTTCATCTTCCGCAGAAATTGCAAACTGGGCCAAACAGGATGTTAAAGGGACTGACTCTCCAAGTGGGGAGAGTGTTAGTAAAGCGTCTGGAATGTTGCACCCGAGTACCAGGGGAGGAAAACTGAGACATATTTGAACACGTCTCCCGATCACATGGTTGATCATACTCTAGGTTCCACATGCATGTTTTAGCTGAAGGAAGAATACCTTAAAACTGGGTAGTTGAAACCCGTGGAATGGGTACCATGCAATATGACTTCAAAGGGTCTTCATTTGCTCACGAACCTCTCCAATCCTATCACTGCTGCGTTTATGCCCCTGTACACATGCTTGATTCTCTTACGGAGACATAGCAATCCATAGGTTTTAAGATACTTACTAGTCAGGTACATTCTTAGGCGTTTAATATGCGGTGTTGAGTCCATTTCGTTGAGCAAGGAGTAGCTCTTGTCTATTCCATATTTGACTTAAGGAACTTTATCTGTGCTCATTTCAATCTCTGGTTTTATGCAGCACCCCAACTCACTTTTACACTTAAGCAAGCATAAGTTGGTTTTCTAAATTTGAGACCCTGTTCTGTTTTGGAATTCAGTTCCTGTGTAGCCAAGTTTACATTCCGTGTATTAGTGATATCTTATGATGTTTCTTTTTCTGTGTGACTTATTTCAGTTAGAATCATCATAACTGAATCCACTCATTGTGCTGCTAAGGGCCTGATGACATACTTTTCATTGCTGAGTGATATTGCTTTGTAAGTAAATACCACAACTTCTTTATCCATTTTTCACTTTCTGCGATGTTGAACTTGTACTGTAAACGAGGTTCTTGTAAACAGAGCCGTTCCAAACTTTGGGGTGGCTGTGTCTTTTTGATTTTAATTTCCCTAAGCTATAGGACCATAAGTGGAAGTGCCCTAGGTTCTGTTGCTTTGTTTTTTAGATGTTTCAGGAAACACCATATACTTCTCCCAAGTGGTTGTTGGCAATTTACATCCCGCCCATCAGATTAACAAGGCTCCCAGTTCTCCATGGCCTGTCCTGCCTTTCTGGATTTTACAGTTTTTTCAGATGGCCCTTTTGACCGGGCGGGAAGTGAGACTTCATTGTAGTGCAGATTTCCTTTGCAAGCTTGCTTGGTTGGCCAAAAAGGGCGTATGCGTTTTTTCCTGAATATATTCAGGAAAAAACGCATACGCCCTTTTTGGCCAAGTGCATCATTGTGGACGTTCTGCCTCTTTTCCTATGCTTTCAATGCAATTCCAGTCTACCTCCTGAAATCGGTTTCCTGCAATTCTGCCCCGCTTTCAAGTCCTCTTGGCAGCCTTACTTCAGTCTATTTTTGGACGATAGCTGTCATTTATAACTCTGCAGGTTTGTGAATTACAGTGCCCCTGAGCTCCTTTCTTCAACTCGCTTTCTTGTGACCTGGCCGCAACACCGCAGGATGGCTTCAGGCCCTAATCTGGTTCCGGCACGGCACGCTGAGCCTTTGGTTAATTCCTCTTCCTGGTGGGAAATGAGAGTTAAATTTGCCCGTCCAGACACCTCCAGCTAGCCTCTCATTGGTTCTCGCTATTCCTGTTCATCTTCCGCAGAAATTGCAAACTGGGCCAAACAGGAGGTTAAAGGCGCTGACTCTCCAAGTGGGGAGAGTGTTAGTAAAGCGTCTGGAATGTTGTACCCGAGTACCAGGGGAGGAAAACTGAGACATATTTGAACACGTCTCCCGTTCACATGGTTGATCATACTTGGGTTCCACATGCATGTTTTAGCTGAAGGAAGAATACCTTAAACCTGGGTAGTTGAAACCCGTGGAATGGGTACCATGCAATATGACTTCAAAGGGTCTTCATTTGCTCACCGAACCTCTCCAATCCTATCACTGCTGCGTTTATGCCCCTGTACACACGCTTGATTCTCTTTTGGAGACATAGCAATCCATAGGTTTTAAGATACTTACTAGTCAGGTACATTCTTAGGTGTTTAATATGGGGTGTTGAGTCCATTTCGTTGAGCAAGGAGTAGCTCTTGTCTATTCCATATTTGGCTTAAATAACTTTATCTGTGCTCATTTCAATCTCTGGTTTTATGCAGCACCCCAACTCACCTTTACCCTTAAGCAAGCATAAGTTGGTTTTCTAAATTTGAGAACCTATTCTGTTTTGGAATTCAGTTCCTGTGTAGCCAAGTTTACATTCCGTGTATTAGGGATATCTTATGATGTTTCTTTTTCTGTGTGACTTACTTCAGTTAGAATCATCGTACCTGAATCCACTCATTGTGCTGCTAAGGGCCTGATGACACAGATTTCAATGCTGAGTGATATTGCTTTGTAAGTAAATACCACAACTTCTTTATCCATTTTTCACTTTCTGCGATGTTGAACTTGTACTGTAAACGAGGTTCTTGTAAACAGAGCCGTTCCAAACTTTGGGGTGGCTGTGTCTTTTTGATTTTAATTTCCCTAAGCTATAGGACCATAAGTGGCAGTGCCCTAGGCTCTGTTGCTTTGTTTTTTAGATGTTTCAGGAAACACCATACACTTCTCCCGAGTGTCTGTTGGCAGTTTACATCCCGCCCATCAGCATAACAAGGCTCCCAGTTCTCCATGGCCTGTCCTGCCTTTCTGGATTTTACACTTTTTTCAGATGGCCCTTTTGACCGGGGGGAAGTGAGACTTCATTGTAGTGCAGATTTCCTTTGCAAGCTTGCTTGGTTGGCCAAAAAGGGCGTATGCGTTTTTTCCTGAATATATTCAGGAAAAAACGCATACGCCCTTTTTGGCCAAGTGCATCATTGTGGACGTTCTGCCTCTTTTCCTATGCTTTCAATGCAATTCCAGTCTACCTCCTGAAATCGGTTTCCTGCAATTCTGCCCCGCTTTCAAGTCCTCTTGGCAGCCTTACTTCAGTCTATTTTTGGACGATAGCTGTCATTTATAACTCTGCAGGTTTGAGAATTACAGTGCCCCTGAGCTCCTTTCTTCAACTCGCTTTCTTGTGACCTGGCCGCAACACCGCAGGATGGCTTCAGGCCCTAATCTGGTTCCGGCACGGCACGCTGAGCCTTTGGTTAATTCCTCTTCCTGGTGGGAAATGAGAGTTAAATTTGCCCGTCCAGACACCTCCAGCTAGCCTCTCATTGGTTCTCGCTATTCCTGTTCATCTTCCGCAGAAATTGCAAACTGGGCCAAACAGGAGGTTAAAGGGACTGACTCTCCAAGTGGGGAGAGTGTTAGTAAAGCGTCTGGAATGTTGCACCCGAGTACCAGGGGAGGAAAACTGAGACATATTTGAACACGTCTCCTGATCACATGGTTGATCATACTCTAGGTTCCACATGCATGTTTTAGCTGAAGGAAGAATACCTTAAACCTGGGTAGTTGAAACCCGTGGAATGGGTACCATGCAATATGACTTCAAAGGGTCTTCATTTGCTCACGAACCTCTCCAATCCTATCACTGCTGCGTTTATGCCCCTGTACACATGCTTGATTCTCTTACGGAGACATAGCAATCCATAGGTTTTAAGATACTTACTAGTCAGGTACATTCTTAGGCGTTTAATATGCGGTGTTGAGTCCATTTCGTTGAGCAAGGAGTAGCTCTTGTCTATTCCATATTTGACTTAAGGAACTTTATCTGTGCTCATTTCAATCTCTGGTTTTATGCAGCACCCCAACTCACCTTTACACTTAAGCAAGCATAAGTTGGTTTTCTAAATTTGAGACCCTGTTCTGTTTTGGAATTCAGTTCCTGTGTAGCCAAGTTTACATTCCATGTATTAGTGATATCTTATGATGTTTCTTTTTCTGTGTGACTTATTTCAGTTAGAATCATCATACCTGAATCCACTCATTGTGCTGCTAAGGGCCTGATGACACACTTTTCATTGCTGAGTGATATTGCTTTGTAAGTAAATACCACAACTTCTTTATCCATTTTTCACTTTCTGCGATGTTGAACTTGTACTGTAAACGAGGTTCTTGTAAACACAGCCGTTCCAAACTTTGGGGTGGCTGTGTCGTTTTGATTTTAATTTCCCTAAGCTATAGGACCATAAGTGGAAGTGCCCTAGGTTCTGTTGCTTTGTTTTTTAGATGTTTCAGGAAACACCATACACTTCTCCCGAGTGGTTGTTGGCAATTTACATCCCGCCCATCAGATTAACAAGGCTCCCAGTTCTCCATGGCCTGTCCTGCCTTTCTGGATTTTACAGTTTTTTCAGATGGCCCTTTTGACCGGGGGGAAGTGAGACTTCATTGTAGTGCAGATTTCCTTTGCAAGCTTGCTTGGTTGGCCGAAAAGGGCGTATGCGTTTTTTCCTGAATATATTCAGGAAAAAACGCATACGCCCTTTTTGGCCAAGTGCATCATTGTGGATGTTCTGCCTCTTTTCCTATGCTTTCAATGCAATTCCAGTCTACCTCCTGAAATCGGTTTCCTGCAATTCTGCCCCGCTTTCAAGTCCTCTTGGCAGCCTTACTTCAGTCTATTTTTGGACGATAGCTGTCATTTATAACTCTGCAGGTTTGTGAATTACAGTGCCCCTGAGCTCCTTTCTTCAACTCGCTTTCTTGTGACCTGGCCGCAACACCGCAGGATGGCTTCAGGCCCTAATCTGGTTCCGGCACGGCACGCTGAGCCTTTGGTTATTTCCTCTTCCTGGTGGGAAATGAGAGTTAAATTTGCCCGTCCAGACACCTCCAGCTAGCCTCTCATTGGTTCTCGCTATTCCTGTTCATCTTCCGCAGAAATTGCAAACTGGGCCAAACAGGAGGTTAAAGGCGCTGACTCTCCAAGTGGGGAGAGTGTTAGTAAAGCGTCTGGAATGTTGCACCCGAGTACCAGGGGAAGAAAACTGAGACATATTTGAACACGTCTCCCGTTCACATGGTTGATCATACTTGGGTTCCACATGCATGTTTTAGCTGAAGGAAGAATACCTTAAACCTGGAGAGTTGAGACCCGTGGAATGGGTACCATGCAATATGACTTCAAAGGGTCTTCATTTGCTCACCGAACCTCTCCAATCCTATCACTGCTGCGTTTATGCCCCTGTACACATGCTTGATTCTCTTTCGGAGACATAGCAATCCATAGGTTTTAAGATACTTACTAGTCAGGTACATTCTTAGGCGTTTAATATGCGGTGTTGAGTCCATTTCGTTGAGCAAGGAGTAGCTCTTGTCTATTCCATATTTGACTTAAGGAACTTTATCTGTGCTCATTTCAATCTCTGGTTTTATGCAGCACCCAAACTCACCTTTCCCCTTAAGCAAGCATAAGTTGCTTTTCTAAATTTGAGACCCTGTTCTGTTCTGTAATTCAGTTCCTGTGTAGCCAAGTTTACATTCCGTGTATTACTGATATCTTATGATGTTTCTTTTTCTGTGTGACTTACTTCAGTTAGAATCATCATACCTGAATCCACTCATTGTGCTGCTAAGGGCCTGATGACACAGATTTCATTGCTGAGTGATATTGCTTTGTAAGTAAATACCACAACTTCTTTATCCATTTTTCACTTTCTGCGATGTTGAACTTGTACTGTAAACGAGGTTCTTGTAAACAGAGGCGTCCCAAACTTTGGGGTGGCTGTGTCTTTTTGATTTTAATTTCCCTAAGCTATAGGACCATAAGTGGAAGTGCCCTAGGTTCTGTTGCTTTGTTTTTTAGATGTTTCAGGAAACACCATACACTTCTCCCGAGTGGTTGTTGGCAATTTACATCCCGCCCATCAGCATAACAAGGCTCCCAGTTCTCCATGGCCTGTCCTGCCTTTCTGGATTTTACACTTTTTTCAGATGGCCCTTTTGACCAGGGGGAAGTGAGACTTCATTGTAGTGCAGATTTCCTTTGCAAGCTTGCTTGGTTGGCCAAAAAGGGCGTATGCGTTTTTTCCTGAATATATTCAGGAAAAAACGCATACGCCCTTTTTGGCCAAGTGCATCATTGTGGACGTTCTGCCTCTTTTCCTATGCTTTCAATGCAATTCCAGTCTACCTCCTGAAATCGGTTTCCTGCAATTCTGCCCCGCTTTCAAGTCCTCTTGGCAGCCTTACTTCAGTCTATTTTTGGACGATAGCTGTCATTTATAACTCTGCAGGTTTGTGAATTACAGTGCCCCTGAGCTCCTTTGTTCAACTCGCTTTCTTTTGAGCTGGCCGCAACACCGCAGGATGGCTTCAGGCTCTAATCTGGTTCCGGTACGGCACGCTGAGCCTTTGGTTATTTCGTCTTCCTGGTGGGAAATGAGAGTTAAATTTGCCCGTCCAGACACCTCCAGCTAGCCTCTCATTGGTTCTCGCTATTCCTGTTCATCTTCCGCAGAAATTGCAAACTGGGCCAAACAGGAGGTTAAAGGCGCTGACTCTCCAAGTGGGGAGAGTGTTAGTAAAGCGTCTGGAATGTTGCACCCGAGTTCCAGGGGAGGAAAACTGAGACATATTTGAACACGTCTCCCGTTCACATGGTTGATCATACTTGGGTTCCACATGCATGTTTTAGCTGAAGGAAGAATACCTAAAACCTGGGTAGTTGAAACCCGTGGAATGGGTACCATGCAATATGACTTCAAAGGGTCTTCATTTGCTCACCGAACCTCTCCAATCCTATCACTGCTGCGTTTATGCCCCTGTACACATGCTTGATTCTCTTTCGGAGACATAGCAATCCATAGGTTTTAAGATACTTACTAGTCAGGTACATTCTTAGGCGTTTAATATGCGGTGTTGAGTCCATTTCGTTCAGCAAGGAGTAGCTCTTGTCTATTCCATATTTGGCTTAAGGAACTTTATCTGTGCTCATTTCAATCTCTGGTTTTATGCAGCAACCCAACTCACCTTTCCCCTTAAGCAAGCATAAGTTGGTTTTCTAAATTTGAGACCCTGTTCTGTTTTGGAATTCAGTTCCTGTGTAGCCAAGTTTACATTCCGTGTATTAGTGATATCTTATGATGTTTCTTTTTCTGTGTGACTTATTTCAGTTAGAATCATCGTACCTGAATCTACTCATTATGCTGCTACGGGCCTGATGACATAGATTTCATTGCTGAGTGATACTGCATTGTACGTAAGTACCACAAGTTCTTTATCCATTTTTCACTTTCTGCGATGTTGAACTTGTACTGTAAACGAGGTTCTTGTAAACAGAGCCGTTCCAAACTTTGGGTGGCTGTGTCTTTTTGATTTTAATTTCCCTAAGCTATAGGACCATAAGTGGAAGTGCCCTAGGCTCTGTTGCTTTGTTTTTTAGATGTTTCAGGAAACACCATACACTTCTCCAGAGTGTCTGTTGGCAATTTACATCCCGCCCATCAGCATAACAAGGCTCCCAGTTCTCCATGGCCTGTCCTGCCTTTCTGGATTTTACACTTTTTTCAGATGGCCCTTTTGACCGGGGGGAAGTGAGACTTCATTGTAGTGCAGATTTCCTTTGCAAGTTTGCTTGGTTGGCCAAAAAGGGCGTATGCGTTTTTTCCTGAATATATTCAGGAAAAAACGCATACGCCCTTTTTGGCCAAGTGCATCATTGTGGACGTTCTGCCTCTTTTCCTATGCTTTCAATGCAATTCCAGTCTACCTCCTGAAATCGGTTTCCTGCAATGCTGCCCCGCTTTCAAGTCCTCTTGGCAGCCTTACTTCAGTCTATTTTTGGACGATAGCTGTCATTTATAACTCTGCAGGTTTGTGAATTACAGTGCCCCTGAGCTCCTTTCTTCAACTCGCTTTCTTGTGACCTGGCCGCAACACCGCAGGATGGCTTCAGGACCTAATCTGGTTCCGGCACGGCACGCTGAGCCTTTGGTTAATTCCTCTTCCTGGTGGGAAATGAGAGTTAAATTTGCCCGTCCAGACACCTCCAGCTAGTCTCCCATTGGTTCTCGCTATTCCTGTTCATCTTCCGCAGAAATTGCAAACTTGGCCAAACAGGAGGTTAAAGGGACTGACTCTGCAAGTCGGGAGAGTGTTATTAAAGCCTCTGGAATGTTGCACCCGAGTACCAGGTGTACGAAAACTGAGACATATTTGAACACGTCTCCCGATCACATGGTTGATCATACTCTAGGTTCCACATGCATGTTTTAGCTGAAGGAAGAATACCTTAAACCTGGGTAGTTGAAACCCGTGGAATGGGTACCATGCAATATGACTTCAAAGTGTTTTCATTTGCGCACCGAACCTCTCCAATCCTATCACTGCTGCGTTTATGCCCCTGTACACATGCTTGATTCTCTTTTGGAGACATAGCAATCCATAGGTTTTAAGATACTTACTAGTCAGGAACATTCTTAGGCGTTTAATATGGGGTGTTGAGTCCATTTCGTTGAGCAAGGAGTAGCTCTTGTCTATTCCATATTTGGCTTAAGGAACTTTATCTGTGCTCATTTCAATCTCTGGTTTTATGCAGCACCCCAACTCACCTTTCCCCTTAAGCAAGCATAAGTTGGTTTTCTAAATTTGAGACCCTGTTCTGTTCTGTAATTCAGTTCCTGTGTAGCCAAGTTTACATTCCGTGTATTACTGATATCTTATGATGTTTCTTTTTCTGTGTGACTTACTTAAGTTAGAATCATCATACCTGAATCCACTCATTGTGCTGCTACGGGCCTGATGACACAGATTTCACTGCTGAGTGATATTGCTTTGTAAGTAAATACCACAACTTCTTTATCCATTTTTCACTTTCTGCGATGTTGAACTTGTACTGTAAACGAGGTTCTTGTAAACAGAGCCGTTCCAAACTTTGGGGTGGCTGTGTCTTTTTGATTTTAATTTCCCTAAGCTATAGGACCATAAGTGGAAGTACCCTAGGTTCTGTTGCTTTGTTTTTTAGATGTTTCAGGAAACACCATACACTTCTCCCGAGTGGTTGTTGGCAATTTTCATCCCGCCCATCAGCATAACAAGGCTCCCAGTTCTCCATGGCCTGTCCTGCCTTTCTGGATTTTACACTTTTTTCAGATGGCCCTTTTGACCGGGGGGAAGTGAGACTTCATTGTAGTGCAGATTTCCTTTGCTAGCTTGCTTGGTTGGCCAAAAAGGGCGTATGCGTTTTTTCCTGAATATATTCAGGAAAAAACGCATACGCCCTTTTTGGCCAAGTGCATCATTGTGGACGTTCTGCCTCTTTTCCTATGCTTTCAATGCAATTCCAGTCTACCTCCTGAAATCGGTTTCCTGCAATGCTGCCCCGCTTTCAAGTCCTCTTGGCAGCCTTACTTCAGTCTATTTTTGGACGATAGCTGTCATTTATAACTCTGCAGGTTTGTGAATTACAGTGCCCCTGAGCTCCTTTCTTCAACTCGCTTTCTTGTGACCTGGCCGCAACACCGCAGGATGGCTTCAGGCCCTAATCTGGTTCCGGCACTGCACGCTGAGCCTTTGGTTATTTCCTCTTCCTGGTGGGAAATGAGAGTTAAATTTGCCCGTCCAGACACCTCCAGCTAGCCTCTCATTGGTTCTCGCTATTCCTGTTAATCTTCCGCAGAAATTGCAAACTGGGCCAAACAGGAGGTTAAAGGGACTGACTCTCCAAGTCGGGAGAGTGTTGGTAAAGCGTCTGGAATGTTGCACCCGAGTACCAGGGGAGGAAAACTGAGACATATTTGAACACGTCTCCCGTTCACATGGTTGATCATACTCTGGGTTCCACATGCATGTTTTAGCTGAAGGAAGAATACCTTAAACCTGGAGAGTTGAGACCCGTGTAATGGGTACCATGCAGTATAACTTCAAAGGGTCTTCATTTGCTCACCGAACCTCTCCAATCCTATCACTGCTGTGTTTATTCCCCTGTACACACGCTTGATTCTCTTTTGGAGACATAGCAATCCATAGGTTTTAAGATACTTACTAGTCAGGTACATTCTTAGGGGTTTAATATGGGGTTTTGAGTCCATTTCGTTGAGCAAGGAGTAGCTCTTGTCTATTCCATATTTGGCTTAAGGAACTTTATCGGTGCTCATTTCAATCTCTGGTTTTATGCAGCACCCCAACTCACCTTTCCCCTTAAGCAAGCATAAGTTGGTTTTCTAAATTTGAGACCCTGTTCTGTTCTGTAATTCAGTTCCTGTGTAGCCAAGTTTACATTCCGTGTATTACTGATATCTTATGATGTTTCTTTTTCTGTGTGACTTACTTCAGTTAGAATCATCATACCTGAATCCACTCATTGTGCTGCTAAGGGCCTGATGACACAGATTTCATTGCTGAGTGATATTGCTTTGTAAGTAAATACCACAACTTCTTTATCCATTTTTCACTTTCTGCGATGTTGAACTTGTACTGTAAACGAGGTTCTTGTAAACAGAGGCGTCCCAAACTTTGGGGTGGCTGTGTCTTTTTGATTTTAATTTCCCTAAGCTATAGGACCATAAGTGGCAGTGCCCTAGGCTCTGTTGCTTTGTTTTTTAGATATTTCAGGAAACACCATACACTTCTCCCGAGTGTCTGTTGGCAATTTACATCCCGCCGATCAGCATAACAAGGCTCCCAGTTCTCCATGGCCTGTCCTGCCTTTCTGGATTTTACACTTTTTTCAGATGGCCCTTTTGACCGGGGGGAAGTGAGACTTCATTGTAGTGCAGATTTCCTTTGCAAGCTTGCTTGGTTGGCCAAAAAGGGCGTATGCGTTTTTTCCTGAATATATTCAGGAAAAAACGCATACGCCCTTTTTGGCCAAGTGCATCATTGTGGACGTTCTGCCTCTTTTCCTATGCTTTCAATGCAATTCCAGTCTACCTCCTGAAATCGGTTTCCTGCAATTCTGCCCCGCTTTCAAGTCCTCTTGGCAGCCTTACTTCAGTATATTTTTGGACGATAGCTGTCATTTATAACTCTGCAGGTTTGTGAATTACAGTGCCCCTGAGCTCCTTTCTTCAACTCGCTTTCTTGTGACCTGGCCGCAACACCGCAGGATGGCTTCAGGCCCTAATCTGGTTCCGGCACGGCACGCTGAGCCTTTGGTTATTTCCTCTTCCTGGTGGGAAATGAGAGTTAAATTTGCCCGTCCAGACACCTCCAGCTAGTCTCTCATTGGTTCTCGCTATTCCTGTTCATCTTCCGCAGAAATTGCAAACTGGGCCAAACAGGAGGTTAAAGGGACTGACTCTCCAAGTGGGGAGAGTGTTAGTAAAGCGTCTGGAATGTTGCACCCGAGTACCAGGGTACGAAAACTGAGACATATTTGAACACGTCTCCCGTTCACATGGTTGATCATACTTGGGTTCCACATGCATGTTTTAGCTGAAGGAAGAATACCTAAAACCTGGGTAGTTGAAACCCGTGGAATGGGTACCATGCAATATGACTTCAAAGGGTCTTCATTTGCTCACCGAACCTCTCCAATCCTATCACTGCTGCGTTTATGCCCCTGTACACATGCTTGATTCTCTTTTGGAGACATAGCAATCCATAGGTTTTAAGATACTTACTAGTCAGGTACATTCTTAGGCGTTTAATATGCGGTGTTGAGTCCATTTCGTTGAGCAACGAGTAGCTCTTGTCTATTCCATATTTGGCTTAAGGAACTTTATCTGTGCTCATTTCAATCTCCGGTTTTATGCAGCAACCCAACTCACCTTTACCCTTAAGCAAGCATAAGTTGGTTTTCTAAATTTGAGACCCTGTTCTGTTTTGGAATTCAGTTCCTGTGTAGCCAAGTTTACATTCCGTGTATTACTGATATCTTATGATGTTTCTTTTTCTGTGTGACTTATTTCAGTTAGAATCATCGTACCTGAATCTACTCATTATGCTGCTACGGGCCTGATGACATAGATTTCATTGCTGAGTGATACTGCATTGTACGTAAGTACCACAAGTTCTTTATCCATTTTTCACTTTCTGCGATGTTGAACTTGTACTGTAAACAAGGTTCTTGTAAACAGAGCCGTTCCAAACTTTGGGGTGGCTGTGTCTTTTTGATTTTAATTTCCCTAAGCTATAGGACCATAAGTGGAAGTGCCCTAGGCTCTGTTGCTTTGTTTTTTATATGTTTCAGGAAACACCATACACTTCTCCCGAGTGGTTGTTGGCAATTTACATCCCGCCCATCAGCATAACAAGGCTCCCAGTTCTCCATGGCCTGTCCTGCCTTTCTGGATTTTACACTTTTTTCAGATGGCCCTTTTGACCGGGGGGAAGTGAGACTTCATTGTAGTGCAGATTTCCTTTGCAAGCTTGCTTGGTTGGCCAAAAAGGGCGTATGCGTTTTTTCCTGAATATATTCAGGAAAAAACGCATACGCCCTTTTTGGCCAAGTGCATCATTGTGGACGTTCTGCCTCTTTTCCTATGCTTTCAATGCAATTCCAGTCTACCTCCTGAAATCGGTTTCCTGCAATTCTGCCCCGCTTTCAAGTCCTCTTGGCAGCCTTACTTCAGTCTATTTTTGGACGATAGCTGTCATTTATAACTCTGCAGGTTTGTGAATTACAGTGCCCCTGAGCTCCTTTGTTCAACTCGCTTTCTTTTGAGCTGGCCGCAACACCGCAGGATGGCTTCAGGCCCTAATCTGGTTCCGGTACGGCACGCTGAGCCTTTGGTTATTTCCTCTTCCTGGTGGGAAATGAGAGTTAAATTTGCCCGTTCAGACACCTCCAGCTAGCCTGTCATTGGTTCTCGCTATTCCTGTTCATCTTCCGCAGAAATTGCAAACTGGGCCAAACAGGAGGTTAAAGGGACTGACTCTCCAAGTCGGGAGAGTGTTAGTAAAGCGTCTGGAATGTTGCACCCAAGTACCAGGGTACGAAAACTGAGACATATTTGAACACGTCTCCCGATCACATGGTTGATCATACTCTAGGTTCCACATGCATGTTTTAGCTGAAGGAAGAATACCTTAAACCTGGGTAGTTGAAACCCGTGGAATGGGTACCATGCAATATGACTTCAAAGGGTCTTCATTTGCTCACCGAACCTCTCCAATCCTATCACTGCTGCGTTTATGCCCCTGTACACATGCTTGATTCTCTTTTGGAGACATAACAATCCATAGGTTTTAAGATACTTACTAGTCAGGAACATTCTTAGGCGTTTAATATGGGGTGTTGAGTCCATTTCGTTGAGCAAGGAGTAGCTCTTGTCTATTCCATATTTGGCTTAAGGAACTTTATCTGTGCTCATTTCAATCTCTGGTTTTATGCAGCACCCCAACTCACCTTTCCCCTTAAGCAAGCATAAGTTGGTTTTCTAAATTTGAGACCCTGTTCTGTTCTGTAATTCAGTTCCTGTGTAGCCAAGTTTACATTCCGTGTATTACTGATATCTTATGATGTTTCTTTTTCTGTGTGACTTATTTCAGTTAGAATCATCGTACCTGAATCTACTCATTATGCTGCTATGGGCCTGATGACATAGATTTCATTGCTGAGTGATACTGCATTGTACGTAAGTACCACAAGTTCTTTATCCATTTTTCACTTTCTGCGATGTTGAACTTGTACTGTAAACGAGGTTCTTGTAAACAGAGCCGTTCCAAACTTTGGGGTGGCTGTGTCTTTTTGATTTTAATTTCCCTAAGCTATAGGACCATAAGTGGAAGTGCCCTCGGCTCTGTTGCTTTGTTTTTTATATGTTTCAGGAAACACCATACACTTCTCCCGAGTGGTTGTTGGCAATTTACATCCCGCCCATCAGCATAACAAGGCTCCCAGTTCTCCATGGCCTGTCCTGCCTTTCTGGATTTTACACTTTTTTCAGATGGCCCTTTTGACCGGGGGGAAGTGAGACTTCATTGTAGTGCAGATTTCCTTTGCAAGCTTGCTTGGTTGGCCAAAAAGGGCGTATGCGTTTTTTCCTGAATATATTCAGGAAAAAACGCATACGCCCTTTTTGGCCAAGTGCATCATTGTGGACGTTCTGCCTCTTTTCCTATGCTTTCAATGCAATTCCAGTCTACCTCCTGAAATCGGTTTCCTGCAATTCTGCCCCGCTTTCAAGTCCTCTTGGCAGCCTTACTTCAGTCTATTTTTGGACGATAGCTGTCATTTATAACTCTGCAGGTTTGTGAATTACAGTGCCCCTGAGCTCCTTTCTTCAACTCGCTTTCTTGTGACCTGGCCGCAACACCGCAGGATGGCTTCAGGACCTAATCTGGTTCCGGCATGGCACGCTGAGCCTTTGGTTAATTCCTCTTCCTGGTGGGAAATGAGAGTTAAATTTGCCCGTCCAGACACCTCCAGCTAGCCTCTCATTGGTTCTCGCTATTCCTGTTCATCTTCCGCAGAAATTGCAAACTGGGCCAAACAGGAGGTTAAAGGGACTGACTCTCCAAGTCGGGAGAGTGTTAGTAAAGCGTCTGGAATGTTGCACCCAAGTACCAGGGTACGAAAACTGAGACATATTTGAACACGTCTCCCGATCACATGGTTGATCATACTCTAGGTTCCACATGCATGTTTTAGCTGAAGGAAGAATACCTTAAACCTGGGTAGTTGAAACCCGTGGAATGGGTACCATGCAATATGATTTCAAAGGGTCTTCATTTGCTCACCGAACCTCTCCAATCCTATCACTGCTGCGTTTATTCCCCTGTACACACGCTTGATTCTCTTTTGGAGACATAGCAATCCATAGGTTTTAAGATACTTACTAGTCAGGTACATTCTTAGGGGTTTAATATGGGGTGTTGAGTCCATTTCGTTGAGCAAGGAGTAGCTCTTGTCTATTCCATATTTGGCTTAAGGAACTTTATCTGTGCTCATTTCAATCTCTGGTTTTATGCAGCACCCCAACTCACCTTTCCCCTTAAGCAAGCATAAGTTGGTTTTCTAAATTTGAGACCCTGTTCTGTTCTGTAATTCAGTTCCTGTGTAGCCAAGTTTACATTCCGTGTATTACTGATATCTTATGATGTTTCTTTTTCTGTGTGACTTATTTCAGTTAGAATCATCATACCTGAATCCACTCATTGTGCTGCTAAGGGCCTGATGACACAGATTTCATTGCTGAGTGATATTGCTTTGTAAGTAAATACCACAACTTCTTTATCCATTTTTCACTTTCTGCGATGTTGAACGTGTACTGTAAACGAGGTTCTTGTAAACAGAGCCATTCCAAACTTTGGGGTGGCTGTGTCTTTTTCATTTTAATTTCCCTAAGCTATAGGACCATAAGTGGAAGTGCCCTAGGTTCTGTTGCTTTGTTTTTTAGATGTTTCAGGAAACACCATACACTTCTCCCGAGTGGTTGTTGGCAATTTACATCCCGCCCATCAGCATAACAAGGCTCCCAGTTCTCCATGGCCTGTCCTGCCTTTCTGGATTTTACACTTTTTTCAGATGGCCCTTTTGACCGGGGGGAAGTGAGACTTCATTGTAGTGCAGATTTCCTTTGCAAGCTTGCTTGGTTGGCCAAAAAGGGCGTATGCGTTTTTTCCTGAATATATTCAGGAAAAAACGCATACGCCCTTTTTGGCCAAGTGCATCATTGTGGACGTTCTGCCTCTTTTCCTATGCTTTCAATGCAATTCCAGTCTACCTCCTGAAATCGGTTTCCTGCAATTCTGCCCCGCTTTCAAGTCCTCTTGGCAGCCTTACTTCAGTCTATTTTTGGACGATAGCTGTCATTTATAACTCTGCAGGTTTGTGAATTACAGTGCCCCTGAGCTCCTTTGTTCAACTCGCTTTCTTTTGAGCTGGCCGCAACACCGCAGGATGGCTTCAGGCCCTAATCTGGTTCCGGTACGGCACGCTGAGCCTTTGGTTATTTCCTCTTCCTGGTGGGAAATGAGAGTTAAATTTGCCCGTCCAGACACCTCCAGCTAGCCTCTCATTGGTTCTCGCTATTCCTGTTCATCTTCCGCAGAAATTGCAAACTGGGCCAAACAGGAGGTTAAAGGCGCTGACTCTCCAAGTGGGGAGAGTGTTAGTAAAGCGTCTGGAATGTTGCACCCGAGTACCAGGGGAGGAAAACTGAGACATATTTGAACACGTCTCCCGTTCACATGGTTGATCATACTTGGGTTCCACATGCATGTTTTAGCTGAAGGAAGAATACCTTAAACCTGGAGAGTTGAGACCCGTGGAATGGGTACCATGCAATATGACTTCAAAGGGTCTTCATTTGCTCACCGAACCTCTCCAATCCTATCACTGCTGCGTTTATGCACCTGTACACATGCTTGATTCTCTTTTGGAGACATAGCAATCCATAGGTTTTAAGATACTTACTAGTCAGGTACATTCTTAGGCGTTTAATATGGGGTGTTGAGTCCATTTCGTTGAGCAAGGAGTAGCTCTTGTCTATTCCATATTTGGCTTAAGGAACTTTATCTGTGCTCATTTCAATCTCTGGTTTTATGCAGCAACCCAACTCACCTTTCCCCTTAAGCAAGCATAAGTTGGTTTTCTAAATTTGAGACCCTGTTCTGTTTTGGAATTCAGTTCCTGTGTAGCCAAGTTTACATTCCATGTATTACTGATATCTTATGATGTTTCTTTTTCTGTGTGACTTATTTCAGTTAGAATCATCGTACCTGAATCTACTCATTATGCTGCTATGGGCCTGATGACATAGATTTCATTGCTGAGTGATACTGCATTGTACGTAAGTACCACAAGTTCTTTATCCATTTTTCACTTTCTGCGATGTTGAACTTGTACTGTAAACGAGGTTCTTGTAAACAGAGCCGTTCCAAACTTTGGGGTGGCTGTGTCTTTTTGATTTTAATTTCCCTAAGCTATAGGACCATAAGTGGAAGTGCCCTAGGCTCTGTTGCTTTGTTTTTTATATGTTTCAGGAAACACCATACACTTCTCCCAAGTGTCTGTTGGCAATTTACATCCCGCCCATCAGCATAACAAGGCTCCCAGTTCTCCATGGCCTGTCCTGCCTTTCTGGATTTTACACTTTTTTCAGATGGCCCTTTTGACCGGGGGGAAGTGAGACTTCATTGTAGTGCAGATTTCCTTTGCAAGCTTGCTTGGTTGGCCAAAAAGGGCGTATGCGTTTTTTCCTGAATATATTCAGGAAAAAACGCATACGCCCTTTTTGGCCAAGTGCATCATTGTGGACGTTCTGCCTCTTTTCCTATGCTTTCAATGCAATTCCAGTCTACCTCCTGAAATCGGTTTCCTGCAATTCTGCCCCGCTTTCAAGTCCTCTTGGCAGCCTTACTTCAGTCTATTTTTGGACGATAGCTGTCATTTATAACTCTGCAGGTTTGTGAATTACAGTGCCCCTGAGCTCCTTTCTTCAACTCGCTTTCTTGTGACCTGGCCGCAACACCGCAGGATGGCTTCAGGACCTAATCTGGTTCCGGCACGGCACGCTGAGCCTTTGGTTAATTCCTCTTCCTGGTGGGAAATGAGAGTTAAATTTGCCCGTCCAGACACCTCCAGCTAGCCTCTCATTGGTTCTCGCTATTCCTGTTCATCTTCTGCAGAAATTGCAAACTGGGCCAAACAGGAGGTTAAACGGACTGACTCTCCAAGTCGGGAGAGTGTTAGTAAAGCGTCTGGAATGTTGCACCCGAGTACCAGGGTACGAAAACTGAGACATATTTGAACACGTCTCCCGATCACATGGTTGATCATACTCTAGTTTCCACATGCATGTTTTAGCTGAAGGAATAATACCTTAAACCTGGGTAGTTGAAACCCGTGGAATGGGTACCATGCAATATGACTTCAAAGGGTCTTCATTTGCTCACCGAACCTCTCCAATCCTATCACTGCTGCGTTTATGCCCCTGTACACATGCTTGATTCTCTTTTGGAGACATAGCAATCCATAGGTTTTAAGATACTTACTAGTCAGGAACATTCTTAGGCGTTTAATATGGGGTGTTGAGTCCATTTCGTTGAGCAAGGAGTAGCTCTTGTCTATTCCATATTTGGCTTAAGGAACTTTATCTGTGCTCATTTCAATCTCTGGTTTTATGCAGCACCCCAACTCACCTTTCCCCTTAAGCAAGCATAAGTTGGTTTTCTAAATTTGAGACCCTGTTCTGTTCTGTAATTCAGTTCCTGTGTAGCCAAGTTTACATTCCGTGTATTACTGATATCTTATGATGTTTCTTTTTCTGTGTGACTTATTTCAGTTAGAATCATCATACCTGAATCCACTCATTGTGATGCTGAGGGCCTGATGACATAGATTTCATTGCTGAGTGATATTGCTTTGTAAGTGAATACCACAACTTCTTTATCCATTTTTCACTTTCTGCGATGTTGAACTTGTACTGTAAACGAGGTTCTTGTAAACAGAGCCGTTCCAAACTTTGGGGTGGCTGTGTCTTTTTGATTTTAATTTCCCTAAGCTATAGGACCATAAGTGGCAGTGCCCTAGGCTCTGTTGCTTTGTTTTTTAGATGTTTCAGGAAACACCATACACTTCTCCCAAGTGTCTGTTGGCAATTTACATCCCGCCCATCAGCATAACAAGGCTCCCAGTTCTTAATGGCCTGTTGCCTTTCTGGATTTTACACTTTTTTCAGATGGCCCTTTTGACCGGGGGGAAGTGAGACTTCATTGTAGTGCAGATTTCCTTTGCAAGCTTGCTTGGTTGGCCAAAAAGGGCGTATGCGTTTTTTCCTGAATATATTCAGGAAAAAACGCATACGCCCTTTTTGGCCAAGTGCATCATTGTGGACGTTCTGCCTCTTTTCCTATGCTTTCAATGCAATTCCAGTCTACCTCCTGAAATCGGTTTCCTGCAATTCTGCCCCGCTTTCAAGTCCTCTTGGCAGCCTTACTTCAGTCTATTTTTGGACGATAGCTGTCATTTATAACTCTGCAGGTTTGTGAATTACAGTGCCCCTGAGCTCCTTTCTTCAACTCGCTTTCTTGTGACCTGGCCGCAACACCGCAGGATGCCTTCAGGACCTAATCTGGTTCCGGCATGGCACGCTGAGCCTTTGGTTAATTCCTCTTCCTGGTGGGAAATGAGAGTTAAATTTGCCCGTCCAGACACCTCCAGCTAGCCTCTCATTGGTTCTCGCTATTCCTGTTCATCTTCCGCAGAAATTGCAAACTGGGCCAAACAGGAGGTTAAAGGGACTGACTCTCCAAGTCGGGAGAGTGTTAGTAAAGCGTCTGGAATGTTGCACCCAAGTACCAGGGTACGAAAACTGAGACATATTTGAACACGTCTCCCGATCACATGGTTGATCATACTCTAGGTTCCACATGCATGTTTTAGCTGAAGGAAGAATACCTTAAACCTGGGTAGTTGAAACCCGTGGAATGGGTACCATGCAATATGATTTCAAAGGGTCTTCATTTGCTCACCGAACCTCTCCAATCCTATCACTGCTGCGTTTATTCCCCTGTACACACGCTTGATTCTCTTTTGGAGACATAGCAATCCATAGGTTTTAAGATACTTACTAGTCAGGTACATTCTTAGGGGTTTAATATGGGGTGTTGAGTCCATTTCGTTGAGCAAGGAGTAGCTCTTGTCTATTCCATATTTGGCTTAAGGAACTTTATCTGTGCTCATTTCAATCTCTGGTTTTATGCAGCACCCCAACTCACCTTTCCCCTTAAGCAAGCATAAGTTGGTTTTCTAAATTTGAGACCCTGTTCTGTTCTGTAATTCAGTTCCTGTGTAGCCAAGTTTACATTCCGTGTATTACTGATATCTTATGATGTTTCTTTTTCTGTGTGACTTATTTCAGTTAGAATCATCATACCTGAATCCACTCATTGTGCTGCTAAGGGCCTAATGACACAGATTTCATTGCTGAGTGATATTGCTTTGTAAGTAAATACCACAACTTCTTTATCCATTTTTCACTTTCTGCGATGTTGAACGTGTACTGTAAACGAGGTTCTTGTAAACAGAGCCGTTCCAAACTTTGGGGTGGCTGTGTCTTTTTGATTTTAATTTCCCTAAGCTATAGGACCATAAGTGGAAGTGCCCTAGGCTCTGTTGCTTTGTTTTTTAGATGTTTCAGGAAACACCATACACTTCTCCCGAGTGGTTGTTGGCAATTTACATCCCGCCCATCAGCATAACAAGGCTCCCAGTTCTCCATGGCCTGTCCTGCCTTTCTGGATTTTACACTTTTTTCAGATGGCCCTTTTGACCGGGGGGAAGTGAGACTTCATTGTAGTGCAGATTTCCTTTGCAAGCTTGCTTGGTTGGCCAAAAAGGGCGTATGCGTTTTTTCCTGAATATATTCAGGAAAAAACGCATACGCCCTTTTTGGCCAAGTGCATCATTGTGGACGTTCTGCCTCTTTTCCTATGCTTTCAATGCAATTCCAGTCTACCTCCTGAAATCGGTTTCCTGCAATTCTGCCCCGCTTTCAAGTCCTCTTGGCAGCCTTACTTCAGTCTATTTTTGGACGATAGCTGTCATTTATAACTCTGCAGGTTTGTGAATTACAGTGCCCCTGAGCTCCTTTCTTCAACTCGCTTTCTTGTGACCTGGCCGCAACACCGCAGGATGGCTTCAGGCCCTAATCTGGTTCCGGCACTGCACGCTGAGCCTTTGGTTATTTCCTCTTCCTGGTGGGAAATGAGAGTTAAATTTGCCCGTCCAGACACCTCCAGCTAGTCTCTCATTGGTTCTCGCTATTCCTGTTCATCTTCTGCAGAAATTGCAAACTGGGCCAAACAGGAGGTTAAAGGGACTGACTCTCCAAGTCGGGAGAGTGTTAGTAAAGCGTCTGGAACGTTGCACCCGAGTACCAGGGTACGAAAACTGAGACATATTTGAACACGTCTCCCGATCACATGGTTGATCATACTCTAGGTTCCACATGCATGTTTTAGCTGAAGGAAGAATACCTTAAACCTGGAGAGTTGAGACCCGTGTAATGGGTACCATGCAATATGACTTCAAAGGGTCTTCATTTGCTCACCGAACCTCTCCAATCCTATCACTGCTGTGTTTATTCCCCTGTACACACGCTTGATTCTCTTTTGGAGACATAGCAATCCATAGGTTTTAAGATACTTACTAGTCAGGTACATTCTTAGGGGTTTAAAATGGGGTTTTGCGTCCATTTCGTTGAGCAAGGAGTAGCTCTTGTCTATTCCATATTTGGCTTAAGGAACTTTATCTGTGCTCATTTCAATCTCTGGTTTTATGCAGCACCCCAACTCACCTTTACCCTTAAGCAAGCATAAGTTGGTTTTCTAAATTTGAGACCCTGTTCTGTTCTGTAATTCAGTTCCTGTGTAGCCAAGTTTACATTCCGTGTATTACTGATATCTTATGATGTTTCTTTTTCTGTGTGACTTATTTCAGTTAGAATCATCATACCTGAATCCACTCATTGCGATGCTAAGGGCATGATGACATAGATTTCATTGCTGAGTGATATTGCTTTGTAAGTGAATACCACAACTTCTTTATCCATTTTTCACTTTCTGCGATGTTGAACTTGTACTGTAAACGAGGTTCTTGTAAACAGAGCCGTTCCAAACTTTGGGGTGGCTGTGTCTTTTTGATTTTAATTTCCCTAAGCTATAGGACCATAAGTGGAAGTGCCCTAGGCTCTGTTGCTTTGTTTTTTAGATGTTTCAGGAAACACCATACACTTTTCCCGAGTGTCTGTTGGCAATTTACATCCCGCCGATCAGCATAACAAGGCTCCCAGTTCTCCATGGCCTGTCCTGCCTTTCTGGATTTTACACTTTTTTCAGATGACCCTTTTGACCCGGGGGAAGTGAGACTTCATTGTAGTGCAGATTTCCTTTGCAAGCTTGCTTGGTTGGCCAAAAAGGGCGTATGCGTTTTTTCCTGAATATATTCAGGAAAAAACGCATACGCCCTTTTTGGCCAAGTGCATCATTGTGGACGTTCTGCCTCTTTTCCTATGCTTTCAATGCAATTCCAGTCTACCTCCTGAAATCGGTTTCCTGCAATTCTGCCCCGCTTTCAAGTCCTCTTGGCAGCCTTACTTCAGTCTATTTTTAGACGATAGCTGTCATTTATAACTCTGCAGGTTTGTGAATTACAGTGACCCTGAGCTCCTTTCTTCAACTCGCTTTCTTGTGACCTGGCCGCAACACCGCAGGATGGCTTCAGGCCCTAATCTGGTTCCGGCACTGCACGCTGAGCCTTTGGTTATTTCCTCTTCCTGGTGGGAAATGAGAGTTAAATTTGCCCGTCCAGACACCTCCAGCTAGTCTCTCATTGGTTCTCGCTATTCCTGTTCATCTTCTGCAGAAATTGCAAACTGGGCCAAACAGGAGGTTAAAGGGACTGACTCTCCAAGTCGGGAGAGTGTTAGTAAAGCGTCTGGAATGTTGCACCCGAGTACCAGGGTACGAAAACTGAGACATATTTGAACACGTCTCCCGATCACATGGTTGATCATACTCTAGGTTCCACATGCATGTTTTAGCTGAAGGAAGAATACCTTAAACCTGGGTAGTTGAAACCCGTGAAATGGGTACCATGCAATATGACTTCAAAGGGTCTTCATTTGCTCACCAAACCTCTCCAATCCTATCACTGCTGCGTTTATGCCCCTGTACACATGCTTGATTCTCTTTTGGAGACATAGCAATCCATAGGTTTTAAGATACTTACTAGTCAGGTACATTCTTAGGCGTTTAATATGCGGTGTTGAGTCCCTTTCGTTGAACAAGGAGTAGCTCTTGTCTATTCCATATTTGGCTTAAGGAACTTTATCTGTGCTCATTTCAATCTCTGGTTTTATGCAGCAACCCAACTCACCTTTACCCTTAAGCAAGCATAAGTTGGTTTTCTAAATTTGAGACCCTATTCTGTTTTGGAATTCAGTTCCTGTGTAGCCAAGTTTACATTCCGTGTATTACTGATATCTTATGATGTTTCTTTTTCTGTGTGACTTATTTCAGTTAGAATCATCGTACCTGAATCTACTCATTATGCTGCTACGGGCCTGATGACATAGATTTCATTGCTGAGTGATACTGCATTGTACGTAAGTACCACAAGTTCTTTATCCATTTTTCACTTTCTGCGATGTTGATCTTGTACTGTAAACGAGGTTCTTGTAAACAGAGCCGTTCCAAACTTTGGGGTGGCTGTGTCTTTTTGATTTTAATTTCCCTAAGCTATAGGACCATAAGTGGAAGTGCCCTCGGCTCCGTTGCTTTGTTTTTTAGATGTTTCAGGAAACACCATACACTTCTCCCGAGTGGTTGTTGGCAATTTACATCCCGCCCATCAGCATAACAAGGTTCCCAGTTCTCCATGGCCTGTCCTGCCTTTCTGGATTTTACACTTTTTTCAGATGGCCCTTTTGACCGGGGGGAAGTGAGACTTCATTGTAGTGCAGATTTCCTTTGCAAGCTTGCTTGGTTGGCCAAAAAGGGCGTATGCGTTTTTTCCTGAATATATTCAGGAAAAAACGCATACGCCCTTTTTGGCCAAGTGCATCATTGTGGACGTTCTGCCTCTTTTCCTATGCTTTCAATGCAATTCCAGTCTACCTCCTGAAATCGGTTTCCTGCAATTCTGCCCCGCTTTCAAGTCCTCTTGGCAGCCTTACTTCAGTCTATTTTTGGACGATAGCTGTCATTTATAACTCTGCAGGTTTGTGAATTACAGTGCCCCTGAGCTCCTTTCTTCAACTCGCTTTCTTGTGACCTGGCCGCAACACCGCAGGATGGCTTCAGGACCTAATCTGGTTCCGGCATGGCACGCTGAGCCTTTGGTGAATTCCTCTTCCTGGTGGGAAATGAGAGTTAAATTTGCCCGTCCAGACACCTCCAGCTAGCCTGTCATTGGTTCTCGCTATTCCTGTTCATCTTCCGCAGAAATTGCAAACTGGGCCAAACAGGAGGTCAAAGGGACTGACTCTCCAAGTAGGGAGAGTGTTAGTAGAGCGTCTGGAATGTTGCACCCAAGTACCAGGGTACGAAAACTGAGACATATTTGAACACGTCTCCCGATCACATGGTTGATCATACTCTAGGTTCCACATGCATGTTTTAGCTGAAGGAAGAATACCTTAAACCTGGGTAGTTGAAACCCGTGGAATGGGTACCATGCAATGTGACTTCAAAGGGTCTTCATTTGCTCACCGAACCTCTCCAATCCTATCACTGCTGCGTTTATTCCCCTGTACACATGCTTGATTCTCTTTTGGAGACATAGCAATCCATAGGTTTTAAGATACTTACTAGTCAGGTACATTCTTAGGGGTTTAATATGGGGTGTTGAGTCCATTTCATTGAGCAAGGAGTAGCTCTTGTCTATTCCATATTTGGCTTAAGGAACTTTATCTGTGCTCATTTCAATCTCTGGTTTTATGCAGCACCCCAACTCACCTTTCCCCTTAAGCAAGCATAAGTTGGTTTTCTAAATTTGAGACCCTGTTCTGTTCTGTAATTCAGTTCCTGTGTAGCCAAGTTTACATTCCGTGTATTACTGATATCTTATGATGTTTCTTTTTCTGTGTGACTTATTTCAGTTAGAATCATCATACCTGAATCCACTCATTGTGCTGCTAAGGGCCTGATGACACAGATTTCATTGCTGAGTGATATTGCTTTGTAAGTAAATACCACAACTTCTTTATCCATTTTTCACTTTCTGCGATGTTGAACGTGTACTGTAAACGAGGTTCTTGTAAACAGAGCCATTCCAAACTTTGGGGTGGCTGTGTCTTTTTTATTTTAATTTCCCTAAGCTATAGGACCATAAGTGGAAGTGCCCTAGGTTCTGTTGCTTTGTTTTTTAGATGTTTCAGGAAACACCATACACTTCTCCCGAGTGGTTGTTGGCAATTTACATCCCGCCCATCAGCATAACAAGGCTCCCAGTTCTCCATGGCCTGTCCTGCCTTTCTGGATTTTACACTTTTTTCAGATGGCCCTTTTGACCGGGGGGAAGTGAGACTTCATTGTAGTGCAGATTTCCTTTGCAAGCTTGCTTGGTTGGCCAAAAAGGGCGTATGCGTTTTTTCCTGAATATATTCAGGAAAAAACGCATACGCCCTTTTTGGCCAAGTGCATCATTGTGGACGTTCTGCCTCTTTTCCTATGCTTTCAATGCAATTCCAGTCTACCTCCTGAAATCGGTTTCCTGCAATTCTGCCCCGCTTTCAAGTCCTCTTGGCAGCCTTACTTCAGTCTATTTTTGGACGATAGCTGTCATTTATAACTCTGCAGGTTTGTGAATTACAGTGCCCCTGAGCTCCTTTGTTCAACTCGCTTTCTTTTGAGCTGGCCGCAACACCGCAGGATGGCTTCAGGCCCTAATCTGGTTCCGGTACGGCACGCTGAGCCTTTGTTTATTTCCTCTTCCTGGTGGGAAATGAGAGTTAAATTTGCCCGTCCAGACACCTCCAGCTAGCCTGTCATTGGTTCTCGCTATTCCTGTTCATCTTCCGCAGAAATTGCAAACTGGGCCAAACAGGAGGTTAAAGGCGCTGACTCTCCAAGTGGCGAGAGTGTTAGTAAAGCGTCTGGAATGTTGCACCCGAGTACCAGGGGAGGAAAACTGAGACATATTTGAACACGTCTCCCGTTCACATGGTTGATCATACTTGGGTTCCACATGCATGTTTTAGCTGAAGGAAGAATACCTTAAACCTGGAGAGTTGAGACCCGTGGAATGGGTACCATGCAATATGACTTCAAAGGGTCTTCATTTGCTCACCGAACCTCTCCAATCCTATCACTGCTGCGTTTATGCACTTGTACACATGCTTGATTCTGTTTTGGAGACATAGCAATCCATAGGTTTTAAGATACTTACTAGTCAGGTACATTCTTAGGCGTTTAATATGGGTTGATGAGTCCATTTCGTTGAGCAAGGAGTAGCTCTTGTCTATTCCATATTTGGCTTAAGGAACTTTATCTGTGCTCATTTCAATCTCTGGTTTTATGCAGCAACCCAACTCACCTTTCCCCTTAAGCAAGCATAAGTTGGTTTTCTAAATTTGAGACCCTGTTCTGTTTTGGAATTCAGTTCCTGTGTAGCCAAGTTTACATTCCGTGTATTAGTGATATCTTATGATGTTTCTTTTTCTGTGTGACTTATTTCAGTTAGAATCATCGTACCTGAATCTACTCATTATGCTGCTACGGGCCTGATGACATAGATTTCATTGCTGAGTGATACTGCATTGTACGTAAGTACCACAAGTTCTTTATCCATTTTTCACTTTCTGCGATGTTGAACTTGTACTGTAAACGAGGTTCTTGTAAACAGAGCCGTTCCAAACTTTGGGGTGGCTGTGTCTTTTTGATTTTAATTTCCCTAAGCTATAGGACCATAAGTGGAAGTGCCCTAGGCTCTGTTGCTTTGTTTTTTAGATGTTTCAGGAAACACCATACACTTCTCCCAAGTGTCTGTTGGCAATTTACATCCCGCCCATCAGCATAACAAGGCTCCCAGTTCTCCATGGCCTGTCCTGCCTTTCTGGATTTTACACTTTTTTCAGATGGCCCTTTTGACCGGGGGGAAGTGAGACTTCATTGTAGTGCAGATTTCCTTTGCAAGCTTGCTTGGTTGGCCAAAAAGGGCGTATGCGTTTTTTCCTGAATATATTCAGGAAAAAACGCATACGCCCTTTTTGGCCAAGTGCATCATTGTGGACGTTCTGCCTTTTTTCCTATGCTTTCAATGCAATTCCAGTCTACCTCCTGAAATCGGTTTCCTGCAATTCTGCCCCGCTTTCAAGTCCTCTTGGCAGCCTTACTTCAGTCTATTTTTGGAGGATAGCTGTCATTTATAACTCTGCAGGTTTGTGAATTACAGTGCCCCTGAGCTCCTTTCTTCAACTCGCTTTCTTGTGACCTGGCCGCAACACCGCAGGATGGCTTCAGGACCTAATCTGGTTCCGGCACGGCACGCTGAGCCTTTGGTTAATTCCTCTTCCTGGTGGGAAATGAGAGTTAAATTTGCCCGTCCAGACACCTCCAGCTAGCCTCTCATTGGTTCTCGCTATTCCTGTTCATCTTCCGCAGAAATTGCAAACTGGGCCAAACAGGAGGTTAAACGGACTGACTCTCCAAGTCGGGAGAGTGTTAGTAAAGCGTCTGGAATGTTGCACCCGAGTACCAGGGTACGAAAACTGAGACATATTTGAACACGTCTCCCGATCACATGGTTGATCATACTCTAGTTTCCACATGCATGTTTTAGCTGAAGGAAGAATACCTTAAACCTGGGTAGTTGAAACCCGTGGAATGGGTACCATGCAATATGACTTCAAAGGGTCTTCATTTGCTCACCGAACCTCTCCAATCCTATCACTGCTGCGTTTATGCCCCTGTACACATGCTTGATTCTCTTTTGGAGACATAGCAATCCATAGGTTTTAAGATACTTACTAGTCAGGAACATTCTTAGGCGTTTAATATGGGGTGTTGAGTCCATTTCGTTGAGCAAGGAGTAGCTCTTGTCTATTCCATATTTGGCTTAAGGAACTTTATCTGTGCTCATTTCAATCTCTGGTTTTATGCAGCACCCCAACTCACCTTTACCCTTAAGCAAGCATAAGTTGGTTTTCTAAATTTGAGACCCTGTTCTGTTCTGTAATTCAGTTCCTGTGTAGCCAAGTTTACATTCCGTGTATTACTGATATCTTATGATGTTTCTTTTTCTGTGTGACTTATTTCAGTTAGAATCATCATACCTGAATCCACTCATTGTGCAGCTAAGGGCCTGATGTCACAGATTTCATTGCTGAGTGATATTGCTTTGTAAGTAAATACCACAACTTCTTTATCCATTTTTCACTTTCTGCGATGTTGAACTTGTACTGTAAACGAGGTTCTTGTAAACAGAGCCGTTCCAAACTTTGGGGTGGCTGCGTCTTTTAGATTTTAATTTCCCTAAGCTATAGGACCATAAGTGGAAGTGCCCTAGGTTCTGTTGCTTTGTTTTTTACATGTTTCAGGAAACACCATACACTTCTCCCGAGTGGTTCTTGGCAATTTACATCCCGCCCATCAGCATAACAAGGCTCCCAGTTCTCAATGGCCTTTTGCCTTTCTGGATTTTACACTTTTTTCAGATGGCCCTTTTGACCGGGGGGAAGTGAGACTTCATTGTAGTGCAGATTTCCTTTGCAAGCTTGCTTGGTTGGCCAAAAAGGGCGTATGCGTTTTTTCCTGAATATATTCAGGAAAAAACGCATACGCCCTTTTTGGCCAAGTGCATCATTGTGGACGTTCTGCCTCTTTTCCTATGCTTTCAATGCAATTCCAGTCTACCTCCTGAAATCGGTTTCCTGCAATTCTGCCCCGCTTTCAAGTCCTCTTGGCAGCCTTACTTCAGTCTATTTTTGGACGATAGCTGTCATTTATAACTCTGCAGGTTTGTGAATTACAGTGCCCCTGAGCTCCTTTCTTCAACTCGCTTTCTTGTGACCTGGCCGCAACACCGCAGGATGGCTTCAGGACCTAATCTGGTTCCGGCATGGCACGCTGAGCCTTTGGTTAATTCCTCTTCCTGGTGGGAAATGAGAGTTAAATTTGCCCGTCCAGACACCTCCAGCTAGCCTCTCATTGGTTCTCGCTATTCCTGTTCATCTTCCGCAGAAATTGCAAACTGGGCCAAACAGGAGGTTAAAGGGACTGACTCTCCAAGTAGGGAGAGTGTTAGTAAAGCGTCTGGAATGTTGCACCCAAGTACCAGGGTACGAAAACTGAGACATATTTGAACACGTCTCCCGATCACATGGTTGATCATACTCTAGGTTCCACATGCATGTTTTAGCTGAAGGAAGAATACCTTAAACCTGGGTAGTTGAAACCCGTGGAATGGGTACCATGCAATATGACTTCAAAGGGTCTTCATTTGCTCACCGAACCTCTCCAATCCTATCACTGCTGCGTTTATGCCCCTGTACACATGCTTGATTCTCTTTTGGAGACATAGCAATCCATAGGTTTTAAGATACTTACTAGTCAGGTACATTCTTAGGCGTTTAATATGGGGTTTTGAGTCCATTTCGTTGAGCAAGGAGTAGCTCTTGTCTATTCCATATTTGGCTTAAGGAACTTTATCTGTGCTCATTTCAATCTCTGGTTTTATGCAGCACCCCAACTCACCTTTCCCCTTAAGCAAGCATAAGTTGGTTTTCTAAATTTGAGACCCTGTTCTGTTCTGTAATTCAGTTCCTGTGTAGCCAAGTTTACATTCCGTGTATTACTGATATCTTATGATGTTTCTTTTTCTGTGTGACTTATTTCAGTTAGAATCATCATACCTGAATCCACTCATTGTGCTGCTAAGGGCCTGATGACACAGATTTCATTGCTGAGTGATATTGCTTTGTAAGTAAATACCACAACTTCTTTATCCATTTTTCACTTTCTGCGATGTTGAACGTGTACTGTAAACGAGGTTCTTGTAAACAGAGCCATTCCAAACTTTGGGGTGGCTGTGTCTTTTTTATTTTAATTTCCCTAAGCTATAGGACCATAAGTGGCAGTGCCCTAGGTTCTGTTGCTTTGTTTTTTAGATGTTTCAGGAAACACCATACACTTCTCCCGAGTGGTTGTTGGCAATTTACATCCCGCCCATCAGCATAACAAGGCTCCCAGTTCTCCATGGCCTGTCCTGCCTTTCTGGATTTTACACTTTTTTCAGATGGCCCTTTTGACCGGGGGGAAGTGAGACTTCATTGTAGTGCAGATTTCCTTTGCAAGCTTGCTTGGTTGGCCAAAAAGGGCGTATGCGTTTTTTCCTGAATATATTCAGGAAAAAACGCATACGCCCTTTTTGGCCAAGTGCATCATTGTGGACGTTCTGCCTCTTTTCCTATGCTTTCAATGCAATTCCAGTCTACCTCCTGAAATCGGTTTCCTGCAATTCTGCCCCGCTTTCAAGTCCTCTTGGCAGCCTTACTTCAGTCTATTTTTGGACGATAGCTGTCATTTATAACTCTGCAGGTTTGTGAATTACAGTGCCCCTGAGCTCCTTTCTTCAACTCGCTTTTTTTTGAGCTGGCCGCAACACCGCAGGATGGCTTCAGGCCCTAATCTGGTTCCGGTACGGCACGCTGAGTCTTTGGTTATTTCCTCTTCCTGGTGGGAAATGAGAGTTAAATTTGCCCGTCCAGACACCTCCAGCTAGCCTGTCATTGGTTCTCGCTATTCCTGTTCATCTTCCGCAGAAATTGCAAACTGGGCCAAACAGGAGGTTAAAGGCGCTGACTCTCCAAGTGGGGAGAGTGTTAGTAAAGCGTCTGGAATGTTGCACCCGAGTACCAGGGGAGGAAAACTGAGACATATTTGAACACGTCTCCCGTTCACATGGTTGATCATACTTGGGTTCCACATGCATGTTTTAGCTGAAGGAAGAATACCTTAAACCTGGAGAGTTGAGACCCGTGGAATGGGTACCATGCAATATGATTTCAAAGGGTCTTCATTTGCTCACCGAACCTCTCCAATCCTATCACTGCTGCGTTTATGCACCTGTACACATGCTTGATTCTCTTTTGGAGACATAGCAATCCATAGGTTTTAAGATACTTACTAGTCAGGTACATTCTTAGGCGTTTAATATGGGGTGTTGAGTCCATTTCGTTGAGCAAGGAGTAGCTCTTGTCTATTCCATATTTGGCTTAAGGAACTTTATCTGTGCTCATTTCAATCTCTGGTTTTATGCAGCAACCCAACTCACCTTTCCCCTTAAGCAAGCATAAGTTGGTTTTCTAAATTTGAGACCCTGTTCTGTTTTGGAATTCAGTTCCTGTGTAGCCAAGTTTACATTCCATGTATTACTGATATCTTATGATGTTTCTTTTTCTGTGTGACTTATTTCAGTTAGAATCATCGTACCTGAATCTACTCATTATGCTGCTACGGGCCTGATGACATAGATTTCATTGCTGAGTGATACTGCATTGTACGTAAGTACCACAAGTTCTTTATCCATTTTTCACTTTCTGCGATGTTGAACTTGTACTGTAAACGAGGTTCTTGTAAACAGAGCCGTTCCAAACTTTGGGGTGGCTGTGTCTTTTTGATTTTAATTTCCCTAAGCTATAGGACCATAAGTGGCAGTGCCCTAGGCTCTGTTGCTTTGTTTTTTAGATGTTTCAGGAAACACCATACACTTCTCCCAAGTGTCTGTTGGCAATTTACATCCCGCCCATCAGCATAACAAGGCTCCCAGTTCTCAATGGCCTGTTGCCTTTCTGGATTTTACACTTTTTTCAGATGGCCCTTTTGACCGGGGGGAAGTGAGACTTCATTGTAGTGCAGATTTCCTTTGCAAGCTTGCTTGGTTGGCCAAAAAGGGCGTATGCGTTTTTGACTGAATATATTCAGGAAAAAACGCATACGCCCTTTTTGGCCAAGTGCATCATTGTGGACGTTCTGCCTCTTTTCCTATGCTTTCAATGCAATTCCAGTCTACCTCCTGAAATCGGTTTCCTGCAATTCTGCCCCGCTTTCAAGTCCTCTTGGCAGCCTTACTTCAGTCTATTTTTGGACGATAGCTGTCATTTATAACTCTGCAGGTTTGTGAATTACAGTGCCCCTGAGCTCCTTTCTTCAACTCGCTTTCTTGTGACCTGGCCGCAACACCGCAGGATGGCTTCAGGCCCTAATCTGGTTCCGGCCCGGCATGCTGAGCCTTTGGTTAATTCCTCTTCCTGGTGGGAAATGAGAGTTAAATTTGCCCGTCCAGACACCTCCAGCTAGCCTCTCAGTGGTTCTCGCTATTCCTGTTCATCTTCCGCAGAAATTGCAAACTGGGCCAAACAGGAGGTTAAAGGGACTGACTCTCCAAGTCGGGAGAGTGTTAGTAAAGCGTCTGGAATGTTGCACCCGAGTACCAGGGGAGGAAAGCTGAGACATACTTGAACACGTCTCCCGTTCACATGGTTGATCATACTCTGGGTTCCACATGCATGTTTTAGCTGAAGGAAGAATACCTTAAACCTGGAGAGTTGAGACCCGTGTAATGGGTACCATGCAATATGACTTCAAAGGGTCTTCATTTGCTCACCGAACCTCTCCAATCCTATCACTGCTGTGTTTATTCCCCTGTACACACACTTGATTCTCTTTTGGAGACATAGCAATCCATAGGTTTTAAGATACTTACTAGTCAGGTACATTCTTAGGGGTTTAAAATGGGGTTTTGAGTCCATTTCGTTGAGCAAGGAGTAGCTCTTGTCTATTCCATATTTGACTTAAGGAACTTTATCTGTGCTCATTTCAATCTCTGGTTTTATGCAGCACCCCAACTCACCTTTACCCTTAAGCAAGCATAAGTTGGTTTTCTAAATTTGAGTCCCTGTTCTGTTCTGTAATTCAGTTCCTGTGTAGCCAAGTTTACATTCCGTGTATTACTGATATCTTATGATGTTTCTTTTTCTGTGTGACTTACTTCAGTTAGAATCATCATACCTGAATCCACTCATTGTGCTGCTACGGGCCTGATGACACAGATTTCATTGCTGAGTGATATTGCTTTGTAAGTAAATACCACAACTTCTTTATCCATTTTTCACTTTCTGTAATGTTGAACTTGTACTGTAAAGGAGGTTCTTGTAAACAGAGCCGTTCCAAACTTTGGGGTGGCTGTGTCTTTTTGATTTTAATTTCCCTAAGCTATAGGACCATAAGTGGAAGTGCCCTAGGTTCTGTTGCTTTGTTTTTTAGATGTTTCAGGAAACACCATACACTTCTTCCGAGTGTTTGTTGGCAATTTACATCCCGCCCATCATCATAACAAGGCTCCCAGTTCTCCATGGCCTGTCCTGCCTTTCTGGATTTTACACTTTTTTCAGATGTCCCTTTTGACAGGGGGGAAGTGAGACTTCATTGTAGTGCAGATTTCCTTTGCAAGCTTGCTTGGTTGGCCAAAAAAGGCGTATGCGTTTTTTCCTGAATATATTCAGGAAAAAACGCATACGCCCTTTTTGGCCAAGTGCATCATTGTGGACGTTCTGCCTCTTTTCCTATGCTTTCAATGCAATTCCAGTCTACCTCCTGAAATCGGTTTCCTGCAATTCTGCCCCGCTTTCAAGTCCTCTTGGCAGCCTTACTTCAGTCTATTTTTGGACGATAGCTGTCACTTATAACTCTGCAGGTTTGTGAATTACAGTGCCCCTGAGCTCCTTTCTTCAACTCGCTTTCTTGTGACCTGGCCGCAACACCGCAGGATGGCTTCAGGCCCTAATCTGGTTCCGGCACGGCACGCTGAGCCTTTGGTTAATTCCTCTTCCTGGTGGGAAATGAGAGTTAAATTTGCCCGTCCAGACACCTCCAGCTAGTCTCTCATTGGTTCTCGCTATTCCTGTTCATCTTCCGCAGAAATTGCAAACTGGGCCAAACAGGAGGTTAAAGGGACTGACTCTCCAAGTGGGGAGAGTGTTAGTAAAGCGTCTGGAATGTTGCACCCGAGTACCAGGGGAGGAAAACTGAGACATATTTGAACACGTCTCCCGTTCACATGGTTGATCATACTCTGGGTTCCACATGCATGTTTTAGCTGAAGGAAGAATACCTTAAACCTGGAGAGTTGAGACCCGTGGAATGGGTACCATGCAATATGACTTCAAAGGGTCTTCATTTGCTCACCGAACCTCTCCAATCCTATCACTGCTGCGTTTATTCCCCTGTACACACGCTTGATTCTCTTTTGGAGATATAGCAATCCATAGGTTTTAAGATACTTACTAGTCAGGTACATTCTTAGGCGTTTAATATGGGGTGTTGAGTCCATTTCGTTGAGCAAGGAGTAGCTCTTGTCTATTCCATATTTGGCTTAAGGAACTTTATCTGTGCTCATTTCAATCTCTGGTTTTATGCAGCACCCCAACTCACCTTTCCCCTTAAGCAAGCATAAGTTGGTTTTCTAAATTTGAGACCCTGTTCTGTTCTGTAATTCAGTTCCTGTGTAGCCAAGTTTACATTCCGTGTATTACTGATATCTTATGATGTTTCTTTTCTGTGTGACTTACTTCAGTTAGAATCATCATACCTGAATCCACTCATTGTGCTGCTAAGGGCCTGATGACACAGATTTCATTGCTGAGTGATATTGCTTTGTAAGTAAATACCACAACTTCTTTATCCATTTTTCACTTTCTGCGATGTTGAACTTGTACTGTAAACGAGGTTCTTGTAAACAGAGCCGTTCCAAACTTTGGGGTGGCTGCGTCTTTTTGATTTTAATTTCCCTAAGCTATAGGACCATAAGTGGAAGTGCCCTAGGTTCTGTTGCTTTGTTTTTTAGATGTTTCAGGAAACACCATACACTTCTCCCGAGTGGTTGTTGGCAATTTACATCCCGCCCATCAGCATAACAAGGCTCCCAGTTCTCCATGGCCTGTCCTGCCTTTCTGGATTTTACACTTTTTTCAGATGGCCCTTTTGACCGGGGGGAAGTGAGACTTCACTGTAGTGCAGATTTCCTTTGCAAGCTTGCTTGGTTGGCCAAAAAGGGCGTATGCGTTTTTTCCTGAATATATTCAGGAAAAAACGCATACGCCCTTTTTGGCCAAGTGCATCATTGTGGACGTTCTGCCTCTTTTCCTATGCTTTCAATGCAATTCCAGTCTACCTCCTGAAATCGGTTTCCTGCAATTCTGCCCCGCTTTCAAGTCCTCTTGGCAGCCTTACTTCAGTCTATTTTTGGACGATAGCTGTCATTTATAACTCTGCAGGTTTGTGAATTACAGTGCCCCTGGGCTCCTTTCTTCAACTCGCTTTCTTTTGAGCTGGCCGCAACACCGCAGGATGGCTTCAGGCCCTAATCTGGTTCTGGTACGGCACGCTGAGCCTTTGGTTATTTCCTCTTCCTGGTGGGAAATGAGAGTTAAATTTGCCCGTCCAGACACCTCCAGCTAGCCTCTCATTGGTTCTCGCTATTCCTGTTCATCTTCCGCAGAAATTGCAAACTGGGCCAAACAGGAGGTTAAAGGCGCTGACTCTCCAAGTGGGGAGAGTGTTAGTAAAGCGTCTGGAATGTTGCAACCGAGTACCAGGGGAGGAAAACTGAGACATATTTGAACACGTCTCCCGTTCACATGGTTGATCATACTTGGGTTCCACATGCATGTTTTAGCTGAAGAAAGAATACCTTAAACCTGGAGAGTTGAGACCTGTGGAATGGGTACCATGCAATATGACTTCAAAGGGTCTTCATTTGCTCACCGAACCTCTCCAATCCTATCACTGCTGCGTTTATGCCCCTGTACACATGCTTGATTCTCTTTCGGAGACATAGCAATCCATAGATTTTAAGATACTTACCAGTCAGGTACATTCTTAGGCGTTTAATATGGGGTGTTGAGTCCATTTCGTTGAGCAAGGAGTAGCTCTTGTCTATTCCATATTTGGCTTAAGGAACTTTATCTGTGCTCATTTCAATCTCTGGTTTTATGCAGCACCCCAACTCACCTTTCCCCTTAAGCAAGCATAAGTTGGTTTTCTAAATTTGAGACCCTGTTCTGTTCTGTAATTCAGTTCCTGTGTAGCCAAGTTTACATTCCGTGTATTACTGATATCTTATGATGGATCTTTTCTGTGTGACTTATTTCAGTTAGAATCATCATACCTGAATCCACTCATTGTGCTGCTAAGGGCCTGATGACACAGATTTCATTGCTGAGTGATATTGCTTTGTAAGTAAATACCACAACTTCTTTATCCATTTTTCACTTTCTGCGATGTTGAACTTGTACTGTAAACGAGGTTCTTGTAAACAGAGCCGTTCCAAACTTTGGGGTGGCTGTGTCTTTTTGATTTTAATTTCCCTAAGCTATAGGACCATAAGTGGAAGTGCCCTAGGTTCTGTTGCTTTGTTTTTTAGATGTTTCAGGAAACACCATACACTTCTCCCGAGTGGTTGTTGGCAATTTACATCCCGCCCATCAGCATAACAAGGCTCCCAGTTCTCCATGGCCTGTCCTGCCTTTCTGGATTTTACACTTTTTTCAGATGGCCCTTTTGACCGGGGGGAAGTGAGACTTCATTGTAGTGCAGATTTCCTTTGCAAGCTTGCTTGGTTGGCCAAAAAGGGCGTATGCGTTTTTTCCTGAATATATTCAGGAAAAAACGCATACGCCCTTTTTGGCCAAGTGCATCATTGTGGACGTTCTGCCTCTTTTCCTATGCTTTCAATGCAATTCCAGTCTACCTCCTGAAATCGGTTTCCTGCAATTCTGCCCCGCTTTCAAGTCCTCTTGGCAGCCTTACTTCAGTCTATTTTGGACGATAGCTGTCATTTATAACTCTGCAGGTTTGTGAATTACAGTGCCCCTGAGCTCCTTTCTTCAACTCGCTTTCTTTTGAGCTGGCCGCAACACCGCAGGATGGCTTCAGGCCCTAATCTGGTTCCGGTACGGCACGCTGAGCCTTTGGTTATTTCCTCTTCCTGGTGGGAAATGAGAGTTAAATTTGCCCGTCCAGACACCTCCAGCTAGCCTCTCATTGGTTCTCGCTATTCCTGTTCATCTTCCGCAGAAATTGCAAACTGGGCCAAACAGGAGGTTAAAGGCGCTGACTCTCCAAGTGGGGAGAGTGTTAGTAAAGTGTCTGGAATGTTGCACCCGACTACCAGGGGAGGAAAACTGAGACATATTTGAACACGTCTCCCGTTCACATGGTTGATCATACTTGGGATCCACATGCATGATTTAGCTGAAGGAAGAATACCTTAAAACTGGAGAGTTGAGACCCGTGTAATGGGTACCATGCAATATGACTTCAAAGGGTCTTAATTTACTCACCGAACCTCTCCAATCCTATCACTGCTGCGTTTATGCCCCTGTACACACGCTTGATTCTCTTTTGGAGACATAGCAATCCATAGGTTTTAAGATACTTACTAGTCAGGTACATTCTTAGGCGTTTAATATGCGGTGTTGAGTCCATTTCGTTGAGCAAGGAGTAGCTCTTGTCTATTCCATATTTGGCTTAAGGAACTTTATCTGTGCTCATTTCAATCTCTGGTTTTATGCAGCACCCCAACTCACCTTTCCCCTTAAGCAAGCATAAGTTGGTTTTCTAAATTTGAGACCCTGTTCTGTTCTGTAATTCAGTTCCTGTGTAGCCAAGTTTACATTCCGTGTATTACTGATATCTTATGATGTTTCTTTTCTGTGTGACTTACTTCAGTTAGAATCATCATACCTGAATCCACTCATTGTGCTGCTAAGGGCCTGATGACACAGATTTCATTGCTGAGTGATATTGCTTTGTAAGTAAATACCACAACTTCTTTATCCATTTTTCACTTTCTGCGATGTTGAACTTGTACTGTAAACGAGGTTCTTGTAAACAGAGCCGTTCCAAACTTTGGGGTGGCTGCGTCTTTTGGATTTTAATTTCCCTAAGCTATAGGACCATAAGTGGAAATGCCCTAGGTTCTGTTGCTTTGTTTTTTAGATGTTTCAGGAAACACCATACACTTCTCCCGAGTGGTTGTTGGCAATTTACATCCCGCCCATCAGCATAACAAGGCTCCCAGTTCTCCATGGCCTGTCCTGCCTTTCTGGATTTTACACTTTTTTCAGATGGCCCTTTTGACCGGGGGGAAGTGAGACTTCATTGTAGTGCAGATTTCCTTTGCAAGCTTGCTTGGTTGGCCAAAAAGGGCGTATGCGTTTTTTCCTGAATATATTCAGGAAAAAACGCATACGCCCTTTTTGGCCAAGTGCATCATTGTGGACGTTCTGCCTCTTTTCCTATGCTTTCAATGCAATTCCAGTCTACCTCCTGAAATCGGTTTCCTGCAATTCTGCCCCGCTTTCAAGTCCTCTTGGCAGCCTTACTTCAGTCTATTTTTGGACGATAGCTGTCATTTATAACTCTGCAGTTTTGTGAATTACAGTGCCCCTGGGCTCCTTTCTTCAACTCGCTTTCTTTTGAGCTGGCCGCAACACCGCAGGATGGCTTCAGGCCCTAATCTGGTTCCGGTACGGCACGCTGAGCCTTTGGTTAATTCCTCTTCCTGGTGGGAAATGAGAGTTAAATTTGCCCGTCCAGACACCTCCAGCTAGCCTCTCATTGGTTCTCGCTATTCCTGTTCATCTTCCGCAGAAATTGCAAACTGGGCCAAACAGGAGGTTAAAGGGACTGACTCTCCAAGTCGGGAGAGTGTTAGTAAAGCGTCTGGAATGTTGCACCCGAGTACCAGGGGAGGAAAACTGAGACATATTTGAACACGTCTCCCGTTCACATGGTTGATCATACTCTGGGTTCCACATGCATGTTTTAGCTGAAGGAAGAATACCTTAAACCTGGGTAGTTGAAATCCGTGGAATGGGTACCATGCAATATGACTTCAAAGGGTCTTCATTTGCTCACCGAACCTCTCCAGTCCTATCACTGCTGCGTTTATGCCCCTGTACACATGCTTGATTCTCTTTCGGAGACATAGCAATCCATAGGTTTTCCGATACTTACTAGTCAGGTACATTCTTAGGCGTTTAATATGCGGTGTTGAGTCCATTTCGTTGAGCAAGGAGTAGCTCTTGTCTATTCCATATTTGACTTAAGGAACTTTATCTGTGCTCATTTCAATCTCTGGTTTTATGCAGCACCCCAACTCACCTTTACCCTTAAGCAAGCATAAGTTGGTTTTCTAAATTTGAGTCCCTGTTCTGTTCTGTAATTCAGTTCCTGTGTAGCCAAGTTTACATTCCGTGTATTACTGATATCTTATGATGTTTCTTTTTCTGTGTGACTTACTTCAGTTAGAATCATCATACCTGAATCCACTCATTGTGCTGCTAAGGGCCTGATGACACAGATTTCATTGCTGAGTGATATTGCTTTGTAAGTAAATACCACAACTTCTTTATCCATTTTTCACTTTCTGCGATGTTGAACTTGTACTGTAAACGAGGTTCTTGTAAACAGAGCCGTTCCAAACTTTGGGGTGGCTGTGTCTTTTTGATTTTAATTTCCCTAAGCTATAGGACCATAAGTGGAAGTGCCCTAGGTTCTGTTGCTTTGTTTTTTAGATGTTTCAGGAAACACCATACACTTCTCCCGAGTGGTTGTTGGCAATTTACATCCCGCCCATCAGCATAACAAGGCTCCCAGTTCTCCATGGCCTGTCCTGCCTTTCTGGATTTTACACTTTTTTCAGATGGCCCTTTTGACCGGGGGGAAGTGAGACTTCATTGTAGTGCAGATTTCCTTTGCAAGCTTGCTTGGTTGGCCAAAAAGGGCGTATGCGTTTTTTCCTGAATATATTCAGGAAAAAACGCATACGCCCTTTTTGGCCAAGTGCATCATTGTGGACGTTCTGCCTCTTTTCCTATGCTTTCAATGCAATTCCAGTCTACCTCCTGAAATCGGTTTCCTGCAATTCTGCCCCGCTTTCAAGTCCTCTTGGCAGCCTTACTTCAGTCTATTTTGGACGATAGCTGTCATTTATAACTCTGCAGGTTTGTGAATTACAGTGCCCCTGAGCTCCTTTCTTCAACTCGCTTTCTTTTGAGCTGGCCGCAACACCGCAGGATGGCTTCAGGCCCTAATCTGGTTCCGGTACGGCACGCTGAGCCTTTGGTTATTTCCTCTTCCTGGTGGGAAATGAGAGTTAAATTTGCCCGTCCAGACACCTCCAGCTAGCCTCTCATTGGTTCTCGCTATTCCTGTTCATCTTCCGCAGAAATTGCAAACTGGGCCAAACAGGAGGTTAAAGGCGCTGACTCTCCAAGTGGGGAGAGTGTTAGTAAAGTGTCTGGAATGTTGCACCCGACTACCAGGGGAGGAAAACTGAGACATATTTGAACACGTCTCCCGTTCACATGGTTGATCATACTTGGGATCCACATGCATGATTTAGCTGAAGGAAGAATACCTTAAAACTGGAGAGTTGAGACCCGTGTAATGGGTACCATGCAATATGACTTCAAAGGGTCTTAATTTACTCACCGAACCTCTCCAATCCTATCACTGCTGCGTTTATGCCCCTGTACACACGCTTGATTCTCTTTTGGAGACATAGCAATCCATAGGTTTTAAGATACTTACTAGTCAGGTACATTCTTAGGCGTTTAATATGCGGTGTTGAGTCCATTTCGTTGAGCAAGGAGTAGCTCTTGTCTATTCCATATTTGGCTTAAGGAACTTTATCTGTGCTCATTTCAATCTCTGGTTTTATGCAGCACCCCAACTCACCTTTCCCCTTAAGCAAGCATAAGTTGGTTTTCTAAATTTGAGACCCTGTTCTGTTCTGTAATTCAGTTCCTGTGTAGCCAAGTTTACATTCCGTGTATTACTGATATCTTATGATGTTTCTTTTCTGTGTGACTTACTTCAGTTAGAATCATCATACCTGAATCCACTCATTGTGCTGCTAAGGGCCTGATGACACAGATTTCATTGCTGAGTGATATTGCTTTGTAAGTAAATACCACAACTTCTTTATCCATTTTTCACTTTCTGCGATGTTGAACTTGTACTGTAAACGAGGTTCTTGTAAACAGAGCCGTTCCAAACTTTGGGGTGGCTGCGTCTTTTGGATTTTAATTTCCCTAAGCTATAGGACCATAAGTGGAAATGCCCTAGGTTCTGTTGCTTTGTTTTTTAGATGTTTCAGGAAACACCATACACTTCTCCCGAGTGGTTGTTGGCAATTTACATCCCGCCCATCAGCATAACAAGGCTCCCAGTTCTCCATGGCCTGTCCTGCCTTTCTGGATTTTACACTTTTTTCAGATGGCCCTTTTGACCGGGGGGAAGTGAGACTTCATTGTAGTGCAGATTTCCTTTGCAAGCTTGCTTGGTTGGCCAAAAAGGGCGTATGCGTTTTTTCCTGAATATATTCAGGAAAAAACGCATACGCCCTTTTTGGCCAAGTGCATCATTGTGGACGTTCTGCCTCTTTTCCTATGCTTTCAATGCAATTCCAGTCTACCTCCTGAAATCGGTTTCCTGCAATTCTGCCCCGCTTTCAAGTCCTCTTGGCAGCCTTACTTCAGTCTATTTTTGGACGATAGCTGTCATTTATAACTCTGCAGTTTTGTGAATTACAGTGCCCCTGGGCTCCTTTCTTCAACTCGCTTTCTTTTGAGCTGGCCGCAACACCGCAGGATGGCTTCAGGCCCTAATCTGGTTCCGGTACGGCACGCTGAGCCTTTGGTTAATTCCTCTTCCTGGTGGGAAATGAGAGTTAAATTTGCCCGTCCAGACACCTCCAGCTAGCCTCTCATTGGTTCTCGCTATTCCTGTTCATCTTCCGCAGAAATTGCAAACTGGGCCAAACAGGAGGTTAAAGGGACTGACTCTCCAAGTCGGGAGAGTGTTAGTAAAGCGTCTGGAATGTTGCACCCGAGTACCAGGGGAGGAAAACTGAGACATATTTGAACACGTCTCCCGTTCACATGGTTGATCATACTCTGGGTTCCACATGCATGTTTTAGCTGAAGGAAGAATACCTTAAACCTGGAGAGTTGAGACCCGTGTAATAGGTACAATGCCATATGACTTCAAAGGGTCTTCATTTGCTCACCGAACCTCTCCAATCCTATCACTGCTGCGTTTATGCCCCTGTACACACGCTTGATTCTCTTTCGGAGACATAGCAATCCATAGGTTTTAAGATACTTACTAGTCAGGTACATTCTTAGGCGTTTAATATGCGGTGTTGAGTCCATTTCGTTGAGCAACGAGTAGCTCTTGTCTATTCCATATTTGGCTTAAGGAACTTTATCTGTGCTCATTTCAATCTCTGGTTTTATGCAGCACCCCAACTCACCTTTCCCCTTAAGCAAGCATAAGTTGGTTTTCTAAATTTGAGTCCCTGTTCTGTTCTGTAATTCAGTTCCTGTGTAGCCAAGTTTACATTCCGTGTATTACTGATATCTTATGATGTTTCTTTTTCTGTGTGACTTACTTCAGTTAGAATCATCATACCTGAATCCACTCATTGTGCTGCTAAGGGCCTGATGACAGAGATTTCATTGCTGAGTGATATTGCTTTGTAAGTAAATACCACAACTTCTTTATCCATTTTTCACTTTCTGCGATGTTGAACTTGTACTGTAAACGAGGTTCTTGTAAACAGAGCCGTTCCAAACTTTTGGGTGGCTGTGTCTTTTTGATTTTAATTTCCCTAAGCTGTAGGACCATAAGTGGAAGTGCCCTAGGTTCTGTTGCTTTGTTTTTTACATGTTTCAGGAAACACCATACACTTCTCCCGAGTGGTTCTTGGCAATTTACATCCCGCCCATCAGCATAACAAGGCTCCCAGTTCTCCATGGCCTGTCCTGCCTTTCTGGATTTTACACTTTTTTCAGATGGCCCTTTTGACCGGGGGGAAGTGAGACTTCATTGTAGTGCAGATTTCCTTTGCAAGCTTGCTTGGTTGGCCAAAAAGGGCGTATGCGTTTTTTCCTGAATATATTCAGGAAAAAACGCATACGCCCTTTTTGGCCAAGTGCATCATTGTGGACGTTCTGCCTCTTTTCCTATGCTTTCAATGCAATTCCAGTCTACCTCCTGAAATCGGTTTCCTGCAATTCTGGCCCGCTTTCAAGTCCTCTTGGCAGCCTTACTTCAGTCTATTTTTGGACGATAGCTGTCATTTATAACTCTGCAGGTTTGTGAATTACAGTGCCCCTGAGCTCCTTTCTTCAACTCGCTTTCTTGTGACCTGGCCGCAACACCGCAGGATGGTTTCAGGCCCTAATCTGGTTCCGGTATGGCACGCTGAGCCTTTGGTTAATGCCTCTTCCTGGTGGGAAATGAGAGTTAAATTTGCCTGTCCAGACACCTCCAGCTAGCCTCTCATTGGTTCTCGCTATTCCTGTTCATCTTCCGCAGAAATTGCAAACTGGGCCAAACAGGAGGTTAAAGGCGCTGACTCTCCAAGTGGGGAGAGTGTTAGTAAAGCGTCTGGAATGTTGCACCCGAGTACCAGGGTACGAAAACTGACATATTTGAACACGTCTCCCGATCACATGGTTGATCATACTCTAGGTGCCACATGCATGTTTTACCTGAAGGAAGAATACCTTAAACCTGGGTAGTTGAAATCTGTGGAATGGGTACCATGCAATATGACTTCAAAGGGTCTTCATTTGCTCACCGAACCTCTCCAGTCCTATCACTGCTGCGTTTATGCCCCTGTACACATGCTTGATTCTCTTTCGGAGACATAGCAATCCATAGGTTTTCCGATACTTACTAGTCAGGTACATTCTTAGGCGTTTAATATGCGGTGTTGAGTCCATTTCGTTGAGCAAGGAGTAGCTCTTGTCTATTCCATATTTGACTTAAGGAACTTTATCTGTGCTCATTTCAATCTCTGGTTTTATGCAGCACCCCAACTCACCTTTACCCTTAAGCAAGCATAAGTTGTTTTTCTAAATTTGAGTCCCTGTTCTGTTCTGTAATTCAGTTCCTGTGTAGCCAAGTTTACATTCCGTGTATTACTGATATCTTATGATGTTTCTTTTTCTGTGTGACTTACTTCAGTTAGAATCATCATACCTGAATCCACTCATTGTGCTGCTAAGGGCCTGATGACACAGATTTCATTGCTGAGTGATATTGCTTTGTAAGTAAATACCACAACTTCTTTATCCATTTTTCACTTTCTGCGATGTTGAACTTGTACTGTAAACGAGGTTCTTGTAAACAGAGCCGTTCCAAACTTTGGGGTGGCTGTGTCTTTTTGATTTTAATTTCCCTAAGCTATAGGACCATAAGTGGAAGTGCCCTAGGTTCTGTTGCTTTGTTTTTTAGATGTTTCAGGAAACACCATACACTTCTCCCGAGTGTCTGTTGGCAATTTACATCCCGCCCATCAGCATAACAAGGCTCCCAGTTCTCCATGGCCTGTCCTGCCTTTCTGGATTTTACACTTTTTTCAGATGGCCCTTTTGACCGGGGGGAAGTGAGACTTCATTGTAGTGCAGATTTCCTTTGCAAGCTTGCTTGGTTGGCCAAAAAGGGCGTATGCGTTTTTTCCTGAATATATTCAGGAAAAAACGCATACGCCCTTTTTGGCCAAGTGCATCATTGTGGACGTTCTGCCTCTTTTCCTATGCTTTCAATGCAATTCCAGTCTACCTCCTGAAATCGGTTTCCTGCAATTCTGCCCCGCTTTCAAGTCCTCTTGGCAGCCTTACTTCAGTCTATTTTTGGACGATAGCTGTCATTTATAACTCTGCATGTTTGTGAATTACAGTGACCCTGAGCTCCTTTCTTCAACTCGCTTTCTTTTGAGCTGGCCGCAACAACGCAGGATGGCTTCAGGCCCTAATCTGGTTCTGGTACGGCACGCTGAGCCTTTGGTTATTTCCTCTTCCTGGTGGGAAATGAGAGTTAAATTTGCCCGTCCAGACACCTTCAGCTAGCCTCTCATTGGTTCTCGCTATTCCTGTTCATCTTCCGCAGAAATTGCAAACTGGGCCAAACAGGAGGTTAAAGGCGCTGACTCTCCAAGTGGGGAGAGTGTTAGTAAAGCGTCTGGAATGTTGCACCCGAGTACCAGGGGAGGAAAACTGAGACATATTTGAACACGTCTCCCGTTCACATGGTTGATCATACTTGCGTTCCACATGCATGTCTTAGCTGAAGGAAGAATACCTTAAACCTGGAGAGTTGAGACCCGTGTAATGGGTACCATGCAATATGACTTCAAAGGGTCTTCATTTGCTCACCGAACCTCTCCAATCCTATCACTGCTGCGTTTATGCCCCTGTACACATGCTTGATTCTCTTTCGGAGACATAGCAATCCATAGGTTTCAAGATACTTACTAGTCAGGTACATTCTTAGGCGTTTAATATGGGGTGTTGAGTCCATTTCGTTGAGCAAGGAGTAGCTCTTGTCTATTCCATATTTGGCTTAAGGAACTTTATCTGTGCTCATTTCAATCTCTGGTTTTATGCAGCACCCCAACACACCTTTACCTTTAAGCAAGAATAAGTTGGTTTTCTAAATTTGGAACCCTGTTCTGTTCTGTAATTCAGTTCCTGTGTAGCCAAGTTTACATTCCGTGTATTACTGATATCTTATGATGTTTCTTTTTCTGTGTGACTTACTTCAGTTAGAATCATCATAGCTGAATCCACTCATTGTGCTGCTAAGGGCCTGATGACACAGATTTCATTGCTGAGTGATATTGCTTTGTAAGTAAATACCACAACTTCTTTATCCATTTTTCACTTTCTGCGATGTTGAACTTGTACTGTAAACGAGGTTCTTGTAAACAGAGCCGTTCCAAACTTTGGGGTGGCTGTGCTTTTTGATTTTAATTTCCCTAAGCTATAGGACCATAAGTGGAAGTGCCCTAGGTTCTGTTGCTTTGTTTTTTAGATGTTTCAGGAAACACCATACACTTCTCCCGAGTGTCTGTTGGCAATTTACATCCCGCCCATCAGCATAACAAGGCTCCCAGTTCTCCATGGCCTGTCCTGCCTTTCTGGATTTTACACTTTTTTCAGATGGCCCTTTTGACCGGGGGGAAGTGAGACTTCATTGTAGTGCAGATTTCCTTTGCAAGCTTGTTGGTTGGCCAAAAAGGGCGTATGCGTTTTTTCCTGAATATATTCAGGAAAAAACGCATACGCACTTTTCGGCCAAGTGCATCATTGTGGACGTTCTGCCTCTTTTCCTATGCTTTCAATGCAATTCCAGTCTACCTCCTGAAATCGGTTTCCTGCAATTCTGCCCCGCTTTCAAGTCCTCTTGGCAGCCTTACTTCAGTCTATTTTTGGACGATAGCTGTCATTTATAACTCTGCAGGTTTGTGCATTACAGTGCCCCTGAGCTCTTTTCTTCAACTCGGTTTCTTTTGAGCTGGCCGCAACACCGCAAGATGGCTTCAGGCCCTAATCTGGTTCCGGTACGGCACGCTGAGCCTTTGGTTATTTCCTCTTCCTGGTGGGAAATGAGAGTTAAATTTGCCCGTCCAGACACCTCCAGCTAGCTTCTCATTGGTTCTCGCTATTCCTGTTCATCTTCCGCAGAAATTGCAAACTGGGCCAAACAGGAGGTTAAAGGCGCTGACTCTCCAAGTGGGGAGAGTGTTAGTAAAGCGTCTGGAATGTTGCACCCGAGTACCAGGGGAGGAAAACTGAGACATATTTGAACACGTCTCCCGTTCACATGGTTGATCATACTTGGGTTCCACATGCATGTTTTAGCTGAAGGAAGAATACCTTAAACCTGGAGAGTTGAGACCCGTGTAATGGGTACCATGCAATATGACTTCAAAGGGTCTTCATTTGCTCACCGAACCTCTCCAATCCTATCACTGCTGCGTTTATGCCCCTGTACACATGCTTGATTCTCTTTTGGAGACATAGCAATCCATAGGTTTTACGATAATTACTAGTCAGGTACATTCTTAGGCGTTTAATATGCGGTGTTGAGTCCATTTCGTTGAGCAAGGAGTAGCTCTTGTCTATTCCATATTTGGCTTAAGGAACTTTATCTGTGCTCATTTCAATCTCTGGTTTTATGCAGCACCCCAACTCACCTTTACCCTTAAGCAAGCATAAGTTGGTTTTCTAAATTTGAGACCCTGTTCTGTTCTGTAATTCAGTTCCTGTGTAGCCAAGTTTACATTCCGTGTATTACTGATATCTTATGATGTTTCTTTTTCTGTGTGACTTATTTCAGTTAGAATCATCATACCTGAATCCACTCATTGTGATGCTAAGGGCCTGATGACATAGATTTCATTGCTGAGTGATATTGCTTTGTAAGTAAATACCACAACTTCTTTATCCATTTTTCACTTTCTGCGATGTTGAACTTGTACTGTAAACGAGGTTCTTGTAAACAGAGGCGTCCCAAACTTTGGGGTGGCTGTGTCTTTTTGATTTTAATTTCCCTAAGCTATAGGACCATAAGTGGAAGTGCCCTAGGTTCTGTTGCTTTGTTTTTTAGATGTTTCAGGAAACACCATACACTTCTCCTGAGTGGTTGTTGGCTATTTACATCCCGCCCATCAGCATAACAAGGCTCCCAGTTCTCCATGGCCTGTCCTGCCTTTCTGGATTTTACACTTTTTTCAGATGGCCCTTTTGACCGGGGGGAAGTGAGACTTCATTGTAGTGCAGATTTCCTTTGCAAGCTTGCTTGGTTGGCCAAAAAGGGCGTATG